>NC_083767.1:56296183-56596183 GCF_963514075.1 Conger conger | reverse complement strand
GTGCATACCCATAACCAGGGATAAGTTCGCTGAAAGAACCTAGAGGGAAGTACAATTTCAACTGCTACCTGTACAACAAAGATAAGGACGAGGGCCAATTGTTTTTTTGTTTTTTTTTTCTAGTTTTTGTGGTAGTGGTTTGCATCTTGCAGTGTAACCTCTGTAGTTGTGTTTGTCAAGTCTTCTGTGGAGAGTAGTTACAGACACATACACACACCTGCACCCTGCAGAGTGTTTGAGATCTGTCGGACAGGTGCTTGGGGGCATTTAAATACGCCAAGAATTTAAATTAAAATCAGATCACTGGGCTCACTAGTGCTCTCTTCTTAATGATGTTCTGAACGGTTTATTTTTGTAAGCTTATTGTTTGCACTACTGTATGTCTATGACTGTCAGCTGACAGAAAAACATGTGAAGCCATTTATATTATATTATGGCCCCCTGAAATGGGGGGATGATGTATAAAAAGGGAAACCAAAACCAAGAGGTATATTGATTGTTCATTAATCTAAAACTATGTCACTGTTCAAATAGTTACGGACTGCTCTGTAGATTCTGCAATGACTATGAAATGCATTCCTCAAAGCATCACTGACTGAGCTGGTTTCACACACATGGAACTGTGTAAAATGGAAGATTACGTAGAATTGCTTCCACACTCCTTTAGAGGCTTTGGAGGCCAATGCTCTCACTCTCGTTCATAATTCCCTTAATTATGTCTCACCCTCTTTCCTTTCGCAGATCTGCCCCTGTGATAAAGGCATTGGTGAGATCAAAGTTTACTTTAAAGCGCTTTACACAAAAGTCATGGCCCTGCCCCGTTGCGCCATAAAAAACGAAACGTGTTTGTCTAGCGAGACTTGCTTAAGTGTAGCAGCCTTTATCAGCTCAAGCCAGTCCTTGTGTTCTTCTGGCCTCTTTGTTTTTGCCACAAACAAATGATGTTTCCATATGGGCCCCCATCTTCAAGGAGTCTCCTTACAAAGTCTTCTGCCTTTAGAATGACAATAGCCCTGCAGCACTTGGCTGGTATTTACAACCAAAGGAGTGCAGTACATTAAGAATGAGAGTAATTGTTTTGCGTGTACTAATTACCCAGAAAGTAATTGATGGCAAAAAGAAAAGAATGACAAAACAAAACAATAGAAAAGAGAATATATTACCCCTAAACCAGGGCTTGAGATGGGATGTTGAGCACTTGTTCAACCTGTGTTTGACCCATTCACACCAAACTGTGCTGAGGGGTAAGTTCACACCTGGGTCTCAAAGTTTACTGCCATACACATCACTGCAGAACAAGGTTGCTCTATTTTGACTCCATTAAAAAGCAGATAAAGCCAGCTTGCAGCCATTTTGTCCTGCTAATACGTAGTAGTTTGGTAACCAGCAGGCTGGCCAATATAATGTAGTTTGCCATTACGCTGGCTTACAGCAGTATGTTAACTTTTGAATTGATAGCCTGATGATCCGCATTTTTACATATTATGAAAATGGCATCAGATTCCAAATACTCATTAGAAAGCCACTTGCCATTAACCAGACATCTTGAGAATGAAGACAAAGTATTACATGACAGTGCACTTACAGTAAATAATGGATATCATTTTATTGTTTTCTCTTAGGTTAATCTCTTTCATTTTTGGATTTATATCTAGAGTTTTAGTAATTGCCTAAATACCTGTAATTATCTATGTTGAGGCTGACCGAAAGCATTGCTTTAGGATGTGGTTTGTGGGTATCGATTTTCTCCAGAATGTTTGAGCTGAAAAAGCATCAGAGACACAGACACAGAGAAAGAAACACACGTAGCGCTCAGGCATAGAGAGAGGCCACATGTGCTTGGTTATTGGACAGATTTGTCCCAATCAGAGGCCGCTTCATGGCAGACCTCACGTTCATTAGAGCCTCATGGTGTGTGAAGTGGGGTGAGAGATGAGGAGAGCATTCGGAAAGTTCCAGGCCCTCCGTCAGCGGCTTTGGGCCTGGGTGAAAGCATTCCTTTTCTGCTCAATTGGGCATGCGATTTTGTTAACACCAAATCCCCCGTAATATTTATTGGTAACAGACAGCAGCGCTGTGCAGTCAGGGGCATTGAACACTGAGGGTTATGGGAAACACTGGCTGGCTGGAGAGGGAGAGTGGTAGACCGCTGTCTTGTTTTGATCATTTAGAGAGCTCTTTCTACCCTTGAACCACTCAGCAACCAATTCCATGTAGCAGACTTCTTAATCTGCCGATTAGATCACTGGTGTATGGATGACAGATTCCTTCATAAATACACTTCGTTTTTGAGAAAGATTGCTTCCAGAATTCAACTCAGCTAAAGACCTAACCACTGACATTATCATCACACTAAGGACATGCGTGTGTGCCACCCTTTGTACATTGTTATCCAGATTACGGAGGTGTCTATCATAGAAAGACACTAGTTTCGGCTTATGTTCTGATGGCACTCTGATATCACAAACATATAATACAGTCGAGTATCCCAATGCACTTAGGACTAATGTCCTTGCTACTCAAGATAGTGTTGTTCTGGGACTTGGCTTGTGTGCGTTTTACTGGAGATTTTTTACTGGTGCGTTTGATTCCAGGATGGATCAAGTGCCGTCAAAGCACTTTGAAATCATCACTGTATGAAGCTATATAAATAAAACGTATTATTATCATCAAAGGCTTTTTTATTCAGTCCAGGATCACCTATTATACTGCTGGAAGTCAAGTGCAGACAGAGTGGACTGTATTGAAACAATGGTGCTTGCTCATATAGTGTAACCCTTTTGTACATGCATGTGCCACCATCTTCTTTAATGCCCAGGTATACTCTTCACAGTCGTTATACTATATTTAAAAAAGGGTAAAGTAATTAGTCCTTTGGCAAGTTCTGCGCTTTCACAAATAACGCTGAGATCACCAGTCAGCTTTAATGACACAATGAGTTCTCTTGAATCCTGTGTGTATGTCGAACAGGTGAAGGAGGCAAAAGGGGTCCAAACCTTCGGTTTAAATGTCAGAAATCCGTTGCACACGGGGCTCTCTGAGTCACCAATCCACGGACCTGTCCTGGGTCCACACCGACAGCCAGGCCAAGGCTGTCAGTTAAAATCAGAGAGAGAGAGAGAGAGAGAGAGAGAGAGAGGGTGCCCATTTCCACTGATAATCACTACAAGCTGAGAGAGAGCTTGGCTCTGGCCCAATACCAACCCCAGCCCGCGTTCCTGGTTCTGAACGGGAAGAGAGGGGGAAATTCTGCTGGAGGAGCAGAAAAAGTAGACGGTCCCTGAAATCCGCAGACGAGGGGTCGGCCGACCCGGGCCTGCTCGGTTCTGGTTTCTGCTGACGAGCAAACGAGGGCCCGTCAAACAGAGAAGCTACTCATTTGGACCTCGGTTTCAAAGACCCCTGAAATGACTGTCTGACGTACACTTTTAAGGGGGAAAAATAAAAGGAACTATTTGAAAGCTGACAGGCATTTTCCAAAATAGTCAGTGATGAAAATGCTATTCATGGTGAATTTGACGCTGGGGTAGCGTGTCTAACTCCCTTGACTAAAACAGTTCAAAACCTGAGCACTGTCACCAAGAGCTTTCAAATTTTCTTTCCCCTTCTGCTTCAAGTTGCTTATTTTGAATTTAAAATATATTGGTTTGCAGACAAAAACAGAAAGGCACAAAATCAAAATGTATATTGTACATAGCTAATCTATTTATCGTCTATTATAACCATATGGTATACACACAATACTGGGTTTTTTTTGTACTCTACTTTTTGTACTTCTTTTACAAGTAATTATCATGATGGCTTGATGCTATATATTGATGATTAGTACTTTGATCATGAATTATTAAGAAATCTATATTACATGTTGCTTAAAAACCCTTTCTTAAGGATTCTGCACCATCACCAGCTCATGGGAAAAATTATCTGGTAAGTAACAGTTGTGCAGAAGACAATATCTGCAGATGCATTACAGTGATTTCAGACAATAGCGTCTGTATTGGTGTCCTTAGTATGCTTGTGTTTTCACCACAAAGTCAAGGATACATTTGGAAGTATTCTATGATCAGACACCAAGAAATACGTTGCGGTATTATGTCCGAAAGGTGATATGTCCGAAAGGAGCCCATTTCAGATCAGTTGAGCATTGCATGTGAACTATGGAACACGACATCCTGGTTTCCATTTATTGACAAAACCTCAGTGGGGTAGAAGAGGCAAGGAGATGAGGAGATAAAATAGACAGAAAAGCTCAAACTATATAAAAGATTATAGAAAAATAGAGAATCAGGAGAGGGGACAGTATCTGTTTCACATGGTACCATTCATTGTATACACATCCCACGCCACCCCCCACCCCCCAAAAAAACGCTCAGATATATGAGAGGGAAAACCTCATAAAAAATTGAATAAACCATCTTCCAAGGTTGAATTATTGTAATTACGTGTAATTGACTGTTTGGCGGCAAAGTCATTTCCTCTTCAGATCCAGGACGCACTGAAAATCACGATGGCTTTGTTCTTTGCTTACCCACGGATTGACCTTCTCCAGTTACTCTTCTCTCATGAACGTGCATCTCGCATGAAAACAGAATGTAAGGGGATGGTCATATTATATTGTCACAATTAAAGTTACCCTCAACCAAAACATATGGTTTTTATCATGCACTTGGTTCTATTTTTTTTTTCTTCTTTTCTAAAATCCTTGTTGTTCTTGTTCGGAATCGATCTGGCCTCAGGGGGGGGGGGGGTGGCAAAACAAATACAAAAAGTAACATTCAATTTGGATTCGCACGAGGAAACCAAAACTGAAACTGTGCCTAATGAGTTTACACTAGGGATTGAGTTAGTGGTTGAAATGTCGACCTCTGAGCATGAATCAAATAATTACAAATACAGAGAATGTATTTTAATGGTTCCAAAATTTTAATTTCTTTACTCTTTTGACATAATTTTTCTATAAAATGTATTAAGTTGTGCTTTGTTCATTGTGGGCTGTTGATCAAATATTTGGCTTTATTTGAATGTGGTAATATATTAGGTGCATGTTTTTTAGTTTTTATTTTTATTCAGTGATCCTCACCCAGTCATCGGTGCTTTCCATCCATCAGTCAAACAAACATGGCACAAATGAAACCAGGCTGGACTCAATGTTTCCCGTCAATTCATGTAAGTGCTCTGAAACGGCGATTATTATTTCATACTTCACAAGACTCCCGTTGTGCGTTTTCCATGATCTACAGGAATGTTGCTTCTAGAAAGATTGCTTTCATTTAGTGTCATTGGTGAGGTGATGGAATAATTTCTGGCTGCACCATTACGCAAAGCTGGTTTCTGACAGATTATTGTGTCAGTGCGGACCTGTGAAGGGCCAGGGCAGTCGCTATTCAGCCTTTCTCATGTCTTTCACAATTCATTAACTTGGTTCAGTGGAAATGTACAGGTTATGGATTAGAAGCACAAGAACAGAAAAATGCACACAGTCAAAGCAATCTAAGTTGACATAGTTTCAGTTAAAAGTGTTCCAATTAGTTTGGGTAAAATCACCTACGCTGACTAGGTGTAGGTGTATGTTATGGAGCTGTAGAAAATCAATCTGACTTGTTTGATAGTTGTTGACACTATTTATGTTTGGGGTACAAGATTTTGTCATAATATATTATGTAATATTTGAGAACCTTTTGAGAACATTGATGCACTTGGGGGTGTGTTTTTAATATTTAGGATGTTTATTCCGCCTATTGCGTCTCTATGGAGGAGGATGACTGCCCTGAATCTCGTTGCTATTGAAGACATCAGGATGTTTGATGATTGCCTGATGAAAGCCACAATTTAGGACCGCCGGGAGCACTTCAAAGGCCCAAGCGCCAACATTATTACATAGGAATGTGAAAGGAAATCATGCAAAAAATAAATGCAATTTTCTTTATGGTTTAATTACGCAGAGGATCCCCTTTCATTAGAAGGCAAACGCTGTCCGTTCACTCGGCACGAGGATCACATGCGAGTTCTCAAATTATGGAACTCAATTTTTGGAAAATATATTGAAATATTTGCACAAGCCTGACATAATAATGAGAGCAGTGTTAGGACATGAATGGGAATAGCGTTTTTAATCACTTCTACCGTTACATGACCGCTCAAATCATCTGTCTATTGGTTCTTTTCATTTTAAAGCCTCACGTTTCTTACTTTCTTTATGAGCGAGTAGCCACTGCACAGTCTAATTGTTGTCATAGTTCTATGGCAACGCACAAAAATGATAAAATATAGCAATGTAACGAATTAAAATGTATCCTGCTTTCCCTCATTTTTAAGAATAAATGACTACTCGGTTGTCACCACACAAGAAAACTGAGAACAATGCATAAAGTTAATCCTCAAACAGGAAAGTTAATTTGCCTGTAGCCCCTAACAGCAGCAGGAACTCCATCTGAACTAAATCAAGAAAAATATTTGTTTCTGCTTCATGACTGTGGAAAATCTGAGTTTTATTGCAACCTGTCTTAACATACAAAAACAACAGTCTCTTTGTGCAGTGTGTGTACTCAGTTGAATTACTTTGCTAAGTATGTTGTCGACACGGCAGGCAATTGTAATAATTGCAGATGCATGCAGAAGCACATTGTGGTGATCATATAAACAAAGGAACATGTTGAAATCCTAGTTTACATGTACAATGTAGTGGCAATTTAATATTCAAATACACAAACATAATTTAATTAATGTTTCCCTTTCCACTCATCATCTATATGGAACACATAATATTTGTCAATGGGGTCCATATGTTTGCGTATGCATTGATGGAAATGTTTCTGGGTCTACAATGACAGCAAGTTTGTATCCTTCAGTGTTTACAGTAAACTGCCTTCTCTTACTGCCGTTTCTTACTGGAGCTGTTGCCACTAGATTTAACTGTGACGACTGATCAAAACAAAAACAATCAGTACGTTGAGTATGTCTACAGATTTCACTATGTAAAGGATACACAACTTCACCATGGAGATCAAAGATGCATTACGCTTTGAGACCTTCTTTTATATGATTAAAGAGACACAACCTAGCCCTGGCTTACCGTCTCATCACTCAGGAATCCATGCAAGTTGTGTTGATTCAATGAGCCATTTCGACAATGGCAACTCCACCAGCAACACTACCACCAGCTTGCATACAACACCACCCCACATCACCGCCACAAACAGCGACCACAAGAAAACAGCAAGAAAACAACAACCACAACAATTCCAGCCATAATAACAACGACAACCACCGCAGAAATAGCAACGGTAAAAAACTACTGACGACAACAGGAATAATTACAGCGTTTGGGTTTGTATGAAGAGCCCTCTAATCCTTGAACCTGCATGCTTGGCCCGCTCCTGGCTTCTTGCAGCCAGGTAAAAGTGCTGATTACCATAAATACAGAGCAGATGGTTGGTGGGAAAACATGTGCAGCTCCAGTTCTTGTATCGGGTGCTTACAGATGTTCTAATTTGTAACATACCCTCTGGTTGCCTTTGCCGAGTGGAAAAACCCTCTAAAAGCTCTAATGCCAAAGCACCCTATTCACACTAAGAGGACTGGCACGGAGCTCTTTTTTTTCTCTAATACCAGGTGTTAGAAAAAGAGTAAAACATGATAAGAGTCCTGTAAAGTAATGTCAAATAAAAGGTATAAAAGACCTGACCTACACAGTACAATACAGTTGAGCAAGTAATCAAGAAATGTCACAAATACGCTGTCCAAACAGTGGTTTTCGTCCAAGAGGCTCATTGCTTTGTGGACGCAAGAGCAACAGAATGGCTTGAAGTAGACAGTACCTAAGAGTCATCCAAAATATTAGAAATGAGAAGGTTTTCCAATAAAGTGGGCGAGAATCTATTTAAATATGCTGAATAATACTATAAACTAACATGTTTGAGGTTATGTGTGTTAAAATTGTATTTCACTGTTCTAATGGGATCATTTTGACTTCCTGGATGAGTTATCACTGTGCGATTGTAGAAGGTTTTCTACTGAACTTAACCTAAAACCAGCCTTATCCCAATTTACCATATTTCTTATTCTAATCGAAGCCATATTAATACATAATAAAACTATGAGGAAAATTGCAGGCAATGCACAATAGAAGTGACTCGTAGGGTATATGCACTCAGTAATCCTTTATTAGGTACACCTGTACACCAGCTTGTTAATGCAAATACTTAATCCGCCAATTATGTCATAGCAACTAAACGCATAAAAGTATGCAGACATGGTTGAGAGGTTCATCAAATGTTTCAGATCAAATGTCAGAATGGGGAAAAAATTTGATCTGTCATGACTTTGGAATGATTGTTGGTGCCAGACAGGGTGGTTTGAGTATCTCTGGAAACTGCTAATGGGACAACAGTCTCTAGAGCTTGCAGAGAATTGTATCCAACGAGCAACAATTCTGCGGGCTGAAACACATTGTTAATGAGAGAGGTCAGAGGAGAAGGGCCAGACTGGTCGAAGCTGACAGGGAGGTGACAGCAATGCAAATAACCACGTGCTATAACAGTGGTATGCAGAAGAGCATCTCTGAACACACACCCCATCAAACCGCTAGCTGAATAGGCTACAGCAGCAGAATGAGTCAATATAAGACTAATAAACACCGAATAAAGTGCTTACTGAGTGTATACAGATACATTATATGGACCAGATGCATACTGTTATTGTGTCCATGTATAACTTACAAGTACACTTTATATTCAACGAGCCAAAACATTATGATCACTCACAGATGAAGCGAAGAACATTGGTTATCTTGTAACGGCACATGTGGAGGCCTGGGATATATTAGGATCAAAGATATATTTGACATTGTGTGGACAGCCAGGTACATGTCCACTGTTTACCAAGGGAAGAGACGCACCAGGATGCAAGAACACAAGCTGGTGGAGGTAGTGTGATGCTCTGATGTTCTGCTGGGAAACCCTGGCTCCGGACATTTATGTGGACTTCAATTTGACGTGCCACCTACCTAAACACAGTTGCAGACCAGTTAATTGTTGCGGACCAAGTTAATACGCCCTGCTACACTTCACACATTGTTCGGGAATGGTTTGAGAAACACGACAAAGAGTTCAAGGTGTGGCCCAAGCCTCTAAATTCCTCAATCAATCAAGCGTCTGTGGGACGTGCTAGAGCAACAAGCAAGATCCACGGTGGCTCCACCTCGCAACTCGCAGGACTTAAAGGATCCACTGCTAACGTCTTGGTGCCAGATACCGCAGGGCACCTTCACAGGGCTTGGAGAGTCCATGCCTTGGAGGGTCAGAGCTGTTTTGCGGCAAGCGGCAGACCAAGAGCATATTAGGCAGGTGGTCATGTTTTGGTTCATCCGTGTAGTTATACAGTATAACTAAATACTATGACTGATGTTTCCTAATAACAATAACATTGTCGATTTGATCAGAATACAAAACATAATTGTTAAAAATCAAAATATAATGCAAAATTATCCTTTCAATAGACTGCTGCATCATAATCCATGCATAACGTCTACGTTCACTTGTTTTCTTAGTCTCGGCATTCCTTGGGACATCCCACCTGGAGAGGGAAAGAGCCAGGGGATAAGAGATGAGACTGGCAGATAAACATTAAAGGCCTTTCAACCAGTGATAGGTGAAACCTTATCACAGGGCAGAGGAGTCTAGACAGGCAAGTTCTGCTCTTGGCAATACAACCCTAACGTGGAGAAAGTGAAGATTAAGAGCTTGTGAAAGTGGGCATGCCAGTGAGAGTGAACAAGGAAAAATATTACAATAACACAAATGTTTTTTGGTCATTCATATCTGGTCTCAAATACATACAGTGCCCTCCATAATTTTTTTTAATACATTTTGGTTTCACCATGTAGAAATTACAGCAGCATTTATACAAATCCATAACTTTTCAGGGCACCATAATGTTTGGGACACACGGCTTCACAGGTGATTGTAATTGCAATTTTATGTGGACCCCAGGAAAACTAGCTGGTTGCTATGGCACCAGCTAATGGGGATCCTTAATAAAATAATATTGCTCAGGTGTGTTTAATTGCCTCCTTAATGCAGGCCAAACCTTAGGCTTAACTGTTCGGAACATAATTAAAAAGAAAGAGAATGCTGGTAAGCTTACTAATCCCAAAGGGTCTGGCAGGCCAAGGAAGACTGATGACAGAAAAATAATATTCTCCATAATATAGAAAAATCCCCAAACACCGGTCCGACAGAAGAGAAACGCAGAGTCAGGTGTAGATATGTCAATGACCAGTCAGCAGATGTCTTCATGAATAGAAATACAGAAGCTACACTGCAAGATGCAAACCACTGGTTAGCTGCAAAAGCAGGTTACAGTTTGCCAAAAAAGAGCAACCATAGTTGCATTGGCTGGTGGTTGATTCTACAGCAATCCCAAGCACAGTGCTAAAGCAACAAATACGTTTTTCAACGTTAAAAAATGGTCAATTCTTGAGTGGCCAAGTCAATCACCCGATCCAAACCCAATTCAGCATGCAATTCATATGCTGAAGAGAAAACTAGACCCCAAAACTAGCATGAGCTAAAGATGGCTGCAATACAGGCCTGGCAGAGCAGAAGACACCCAACAACTGGTGATGTCCATGAATCACAGACTTCAAGTTGTCATTGCCTGCAAGGATAAGCAACAAAATACTAAACTACTACTACTTTCATTCACATAACATTGCTGTGTCCCAAACATTATGGTGCTCTGAAATGGGGGGGACAATGTATAAACATGAACACTGCTGTAATTTCTACATGGTGAAATCAAAATGTATAAAAATGCTATTCATTAAAATCACCAGATGTGATTTGTGTTATTACAAATCTCAATTTGTGGAGTACAGAGGCAAATAAATAAATGAAACTTTCTTCAGGAGGTAGGCATGGATGTATCAGTGAATACTGTCGGTAGAAGTCTTCACAAATGGAATTACAGAGGCTACACAGCAAGATGCAATCCATTAGTTGGCTGCAAAAACATCACCGCCAGGTCAGAGTTTGCGAGAAAAAAGGTACCTAAAAGAGCCTGCAGAGTTCTGGAAAAAAGGTCTTGTGCACAGATGAGACCAAGACTGACCAAGAGTGACCCTCGGATGAGTGTCTGTAGTGTATTGACATGTAAGAATAATAAATGTAATGGGTGTGTGAATCACGATGTTTGTGTGCACTGCACGTACAATCAGGATAAATTGCGAGTGTTAGGAAAGCCTGATGCTTGCGGCCTCAGTGGTTCATGAAAGGGGCTAGTCTTTCATGCGCACGCAGGAGAAAACAGCTGAGTCGTTAAGCGCTGGGTGCTGAAACGGCAGAAGAGGAGATGTACCGCAGCAACAGAAGCTGGCGCTACACAAAGGGAAATGAGAAAACCACACAGCCAATGGCAGCCTTTCATTCCACACACACACACTGGCCCGTTTTACCATATAGGTGCCAATCCAAGTGACTTCACGTAAATGGGTTTTACGAGAAATATTATGTACAAATTACTACATACGTCTAGACAGGGCATTATTTTAGTTTTACTTATACTGGCAACATCAGAGTTTGGTTTTCACGAAATGGTGCGGTTATTTTAAATATGTATTGCCATATACATTTTCAGAAAGTTATATAGACATATACAAGTACTTAAACTGAAGAAGATGTATCAGTCAAGAGCAATCAAACACTCTCAGCCTCAGAGAAATATAATACTATATTTAAAATGAATACATGAATTTGCCTTGAAGCCCAAAGCTTTAAAATAGATTTTTCACATTACAATGCCACAAACCGGTATTACTAGAGAACTGCTTTCAGTCCTGGTGCCAAGATCTTCAGGATCAGTAGATACAGGTTAGGAGCTTCAGTTAATGCCAACCATCAGAATGGGGAAAACATGTGATCAAAGACATTGACTGTGGGATGATTGTAGATGGCAGACAGGGTGGTATCTCAGAAACTGCTGATCTCCTGACATTTTTACAGACACTAGTCTCTACAGTTTGCAAAGAATGGTGCAAAAAACTAACAGTAGTTCTGGAGACAGAAACGCCTTGTTAAATAATAATAAACACACAACACATTAAAACTCTAAGTGGATAGGCTACAGGAGTAGAAGTAAAAAAAAAAGAAGTTCAATAAATACCTAATAAGGTGCTCACTGAGTGTAAAACTCAAAAAAGAAAAAAAGTAAATTGTTAGTTTCTTAATTGTTTATGAAATCGAGACATTACTACACCTCTGAAACATGTTTCTATTTTGTATTTATACATATTTGCCCAAATACATTTTTGCAGTAAGTCAGTTTTCATGGACAGTGAAAGAATAATAAGAAGCTATGCTTTGTTGTGTGTGTTGAGTTTCGTTGGGGGCGGAGTAGGGTTGGGACAGTTTGAGTGAACTTTCAACCCAGAGGGCAGTCATTACCTCTGTGACAGAAGCAAAGAAGAATGTTTAGTTTGGTACATGAGCCTTTGTGATTCATATAAGTGCCATTATGTCACATTTTATTGACAGACATAAACACATGCATTTGAACCCTGAAACAGTATTTTCTGTGTGAACCCTACAATTAAAGAACACAAACTACCAATTCATCAGAGTTATTTATGACACATGACCACTTGACATTGTAAATTAGGGAATCACCAAGTCATTTTCAAGCAGACCGGAGGATAAATCCCCATCGTAAAACTTTCCAGTAGCTCCGTATAAAGGTTGACATCTTTCCCTTCATGTCAACAGTCTGACTAACAGATGTTAGGCTAACTTCAGCCTGTGTTCCTGTTGAGTGAAGCTATGCATCAAAGTGAATGAAACACCACTGAAGTTATTTCAATAAGACAGTGAATGGCAGCTTTTTGTGTTCCATTTTCTTAAGTTATAAAAGTAATTGACTTATATATTGGATATAATACCAATGATTTAATCAATAGTTGATTCTCTATGAAATGGTTTCCTTTAAAATGTGTCTTAAAAAAGCTATTTTCTAGCCAGGAGTCACACTTTCTATTTTGTCCGAAACAGAAGTGATTTTCTATCCATTTCATTCAAATGCTTGACAATATTGACCCATCTACACAGGGAGATGAGAGAAGAGAAAAAAATGTATGGTTATTTTTTTCATAGTATGGTGTTTTGTACTTCCACATTTTTATTAATTGTTTACTTAGGTTAGAACATATTCTAATTTTAAATGTAATTGTTTGCAAGAGTGATTTCGTCCCTTCTCCTTAATGTGCTCCGTACCATTTCATATTTTGTTTGTATGGATAAATATGAACACGTAACGTACACACATGCATTTTAAGGTTCAACATTCATTAAAGAAAGCTAACTTATCCAGTTTTCACCAACGCTGCGTAATTAACTTTTTTCTTGTTACGTTTCCGATGGTTGCTACATTAATGACCGTACCCTTCTGAACACATACCTCCGATTAAAGCTCTCCAAATGGATATAGAGTGCACTACAACAAAGTAGACATTGCACCTATGCGGGTTGGCATAGCTAGTTCTACTTCTTTTGTTGAACCTTCTTTCCCATGTTCTCTCTGAAACCACGTGCCAAACTCGTCGCAAAAAGATGACGATGTTTACGGTGACGTGGAAAGCCGACACTGGAAAGTAGCATATTTTGCGAACGAAACAGCGCGATTTCACTTTAGAAATGGCTGTTGATATCACTTTATTATTCAAAGCGAGTGTTAAAACAGTCAAAACACGAAACAAAGCCATAGGAGTTGGGTTCGATTCTACGAAAGATGAAATCTTTAAGAAAAGCAGACCTAAGAGTGGATTTTCTACGAGAGCAAAGGAGGTGGTGAGTAAAACTAAATGCATGAAAATAAGTTTTCCTGCTTCGTAAGGTTAACTCTCGTTATGCAAGCAGAATCAACGTATTTATAACATGCAATTATTTATTTGCAAATATTTATAACGTTCGCTGTCATTAATATACCACATAATATTGGCTAATAGCGTGCTAGAACTAATGCTTGCTAGATTGCTAATGTTAACGAGAGTCTTAATATTAATATTTTAGAAAGAGTAGAGCTTTATTTTATTTACAATGGCATATGTGTACTTGCAATATCAGCTATATACGCAGTATTCTCTTTTAGTTTTACTTTTCCACAAGAAAAATAATTTGACAGATGAATATATCAGCCATATTGGCTCCTCCATTTTGAGCCAATATGGCGTCTGTGAATAGCGATATAGCGTTTACAGATGGCTATAGCAGTTATTTTGACATTGCTTCTATGGGTGCGTATCTTTGTACAAGTTAACACAAGATCTTGAATTGATTTCGCTAATCTGTGGGGAAAAATAACCGCAAACAAAAGGCTTGCATTTGATTATGGACTGACACGTGGATTTAAAGTGATAATGTAACACATTATGTAATGACCATATTTACCTACCTTCACAGTGTCCCTGATATAAATAAACCGTTGTATTTTTACATCTTATAATGCTCCGAAAGAAACACTGAAGCGTTCAATAGTCTGTCATCGCATTGGCTTGTATCAGGATGATGAAGTCAATGGTAGAGTATCCTTACTTGTCATGCTCACAACCTTATGGAACAGGTTGACACTTTCAGGTTTCAGATAAGCATGTGATCGTGTGTAGGAGCCACTATTGAGTTAACATCCACCTTCATTTTCGACCTATGACATAAAGCTTGCTAGTACTTTCTACAGCCAATGAGATTTCAGGTTTGTAACTGTCTCACAAACTGTCTAGAGTGTCAAGCCAGAGAGAGGCAATGTGTTGGATATATTTAACTTGAAAAATATGGGTTTAAATGAAGCAGTCTAAATTTGTCACTCACTGTTGCAAGTTATAATATTAAAATCATACACAGCTTGTTTTGGCCTATAACAGCAAATCACACAAACCACAGCAGGACAAGGCATCACCTGGTATAATAAATAAGCTGTTGTCATATCTGCTGCAAGATCACATAGGTATGCATCAGCACATTGTATCACATTTCTGGGATTGATGTTTCATCCTAGTAAAAAGAAACACATGTTTTGTTTATTTGGAGCATGCTTCTTTAGTTGCAGTTATATAAGCGTAAATGTGTGCACTAGGGAGTGTAGAGTATAGCTGGTTAGCGTGAATGGCTGTGAAAATAATATAGGCTATGTGAGAGTGCGATAGCCGACACTATGCCGGTTATGAGTTTCGTTTAACTGGGCCTACGTCTCGTCTCTGAAAATATACTTTTTTTTTTTTTTTTTCAATGTTAATATTGCCCTCCTTTTGTTTTTCATTGGGTAACATGAATTCTAATACCACAGACTTTTTTTTTTTTTTTACAAGGATGTTCTCCACTTCCGTAGGTCGCTTTGGATAAAAACGTGATTGTAACACCGCAACACCCTGGACGGATGGATATGAATGTTTATTTTAACCTTAAAAAAAAAAGGTCAGCTGTTTTGTTTTTAAATTCCTCAGAAAGGCCCCTGCAGTGCCATGCTGACTGACTGGCCCCACTCAGACAGGAATGATTAAAGCGAGTTGAAAGCGTATCTGTGTATTAACTGTGGCAGAAGAAGCAATAATGGGAAAGCCGCAGAGTGCAGTGCTCTGGACCACAGCGCAGTGGGTGTTTATCCTGCGGCACTGTGTCCCCTCTGGCTGCCCGTGAGCATTCAGACTCCGCATCAAAAGCCCCCCGTACCACACGTTAAACTCTTCACCCATCCATCTTTCCTGCCCTCTTTCCTCCCGGGGTTTTAATGGGCATTTTCATTTCTGCCATTTTCGCTTTTTTCCGCGTTTTTTAAACGTCTGATTTATTTTTGGGGATTTGACAGAACTCTTAATTGTTAGCGAGCCCATGATGGAGTAAATTAGGGAAAATCGTTACAGGCTTTAAGGTGAGGGATGTGCCATGGAACGGCGAGGGAGAAAAGTGCTGTACACTGTCAGTGCTGGTGCTCCAGAGTGAACTTGAAGGAAAGTAAGTGATCATAACCAGCAGTGTGGTGTAGTAGTACAAGATGGGCAGTAGTGTTGAGTATAGTAATATTTACTAAGATGGGCAGTAGTGTTGAGTGTAGTAATAGTTACTAAAATGGGCAGTAGTGTGGAGTTTAGTAATAGTTACTAAGATGGGCAGTAGTGTTGAGTATAGTAATAGTTACTACGATGGGCAGTAGTGTGGAGTATAGTCGTAGTTAGGATGGCCAGCAGAGTGGATATTAGGATGGCTAGCACACATAATACTGTATCAGTGTATTACTGTATTTTTATTTGTTGCCACAGAGCCATTAGCCTAAATTATCTTTAGTTGACAAACAAATTTCAAAAACCTTTTCTCAGTACATGTTCTGGCATATTTCAACAAGATGCCCTGTTTGTCCTGGAAAGTTAGATACTTTTTTCTGCGCATTTGGAAGTATGTCCAAATGACTCCCATACTTTATGCAACAGTGAAAAAAAAAAAAAAAAAACTTTTGTTTTGTTTCAGCTGAGATTAAATTGAATGTACTGTACTTATTTTAATGAAGTTACTCTGCAGATGCAGGGCTATGCCAGAACTAGAATTATTACTATTTTTTTGGTTGAAAATGACTCATGCTGAAATTGCTGTGTGTGTGAGTTTGGTCGTCATTTGACCCAAGTTGGGGTCATTTTCATTTAAATTCACTGAAATGAACTGAAATAATATTAATTACTTGCTCATCCCTCATCAAAATGGGGCATTTGCAATTCCTAAATTAAATTTTAATTCATTACCTTAGCTGAGCAGGGATTGACCCCAATCCTGCAGTTGAAATAGAAATCCCTTTCTCATAAAGGTGGGAATTTGCTAGGAGTAGGTCTAAGTAATGCGACCATGTTGATGTCACACAAGCAGGTACACTGGCCATGGCACTTTTGGAAGCATTGTTGTAGCGTTCCTCCTGTGGGCTATGACTGCCACGCAATTTGCTCCGCAGTGCACTCTCAGCAAATGCAGTCTCGCAGCCTGCTCCAAGTCCTGTCTTTTCTTTCCGGAAATAATGAACCCCACCCCTTTGGCAGTCAAATTGAAGATATGCCTTAATGAAGGAACAGAATGTGCCCAAGTTCCTGGTTTTAGTGATGGGAAACCCTATAGGCTAGTCGCTCCATGTAGTCTCTTGCGCTCTCTGTGTCCTGTACAGACTAAATCGCCTAGAAACCCACATTGTGACTTTGGAATGTCCTGGCTGCAGTCGGTTACATTGTGGTCTACGACTTTAAAAAAAAAACATAAAATACATCTTTTTTTTTTTTTTTTTAAGCCCCCTTCAAAAGTATGATTTCATAAACATGCAGCAATAACATTTTCATTCAGCTTCTAACAGTTTCTTTAGGAAAACTGATCCTCTCTAGAGCCAGTGATTAAAGGTAGAAGATCAAAACAAAGGGAATATTAAATTAGGTCCCCAGTAACAATGTTGACAGTTTGCCCATAATTCCCTGCAGATGTGAGCTTTTTAAGACTCAAATAGTTTCCTCTGTTCCCTGTGACAGTCAGCGATATTGATAAAAAATGGAAAATAAGCCGTATGTTTTTTTTTCTCCTCCTCCTTTCTACAGAAACATGGCTTGTTGCTGACCTAAACGCTTCATTCTCTAGTATTATGTGAAAGAATTGGGATGCCCTGTCCCGTGTGGGTCAGTCTAGTTCTGTATTATGTGAAAAAGTTGGGATGCCCTGTCTCGTGTGGGTCAGTCTAGTTCTAGTATTATGTGAAAGAGTTGGGATGCCCTGTCTAGTGTGGGTCAGTCTAGTTCTAGTGTTCATCTATTTGTTTATCCGTCAGGGAAGGTGCAGCTAGCATTGTTACAGGTTAAAAACATGCAACAGATTCCATTCCATTCCACACCAAATAAGCAAACAAAGGTCCCTGGTTAGGCTTTTAATACTTAAAAAAAAAAAAAATCAGTTCCAATCTTCATCACAAAACCATGAACATATACATGACTAAAACCGATAATAATTTGCAATAATTGACAATGTTTAGATAATTGGCAGAGATTACAGGTCTGTTTAAGCCGGTGTTTTTGTAAAAAAAAAAAATCTTCACTGAAACTAAACTAAACTAAAACGAACCTCCCTACCAAATGAGGGGTAACAGAAAATCCATTTGTGTTGTGCCATTCTGCAGTTGCCATTTGTCAAACAACTTGTGGTGATTTGAATGCTACCTTGTTAATTTCATTTAAAAATCAATTAAGAAATAAAAAATTAAAAAATTAAAAAAGCTGTCAACTGAGCAACTTGGATATTTGCTAATTTGTCATTTGTTCTTGATCAGTTATTTTCTAATTCTCTGTGATGGTGATTTCAGTGTGCTCCCCTTCCATTCTGCGTGCCACCATCTCACAGTGAACATAGGAGCCAAATTGTGAATTTGTGTTTCGGAATAGCACTGGCACCTGATCAGCCAGAATCAGAATAGGTGGTTTGACTATATTTTCTTTGAATTTCCTGCAGGTCCACAGTCTGCCAACACAAATGAACCATACACTGAACATACATCGATGGAACTGGCCTTCATAAGTGCTGAAATGGAAAGTACACACTCGTTACTGCCCATTGCCTTTTGGGGTTGTGTGCCATTTCACGGGCCCTTCAGCGTATCTTTAATGAGACCTTTAAGAATAACACTAGCAGTGTAAATAACAAATAAAACCATAACTGAGAAACCACATTCAAATGTTCCAGATGAATTGGTTAGTCTGTATTGACAGATTTTTGGGTCAGAACATGTTAAATTCGATATTTCCCATTTCCACTATGCTCATTCTGGGAGCACTGGATACAGATCAGAATAGTGCTCCACTGGACCCAGGCGATTGTTTTACATTCTCAATTTTAAGTGAAATGTTTCAATTCGCTGAAAGCCAAAGTGATCGTCCCTAACCCTCACATCCGCCTGCACTCCGTCACGGTTCCTTGGGGCAGATCTTTGACATCTGCTACAGCCATGTATACTGTCTACTGTCAAAGCACATGTGCTGACCACTGGGCGGATGAGGCGACATGGCTCAGGCAGTAAGAGCAGTCGTCTGGCAGTCGGAGGGTTGCCGGTTCGATCCCCCGCCCGGGCTGTGTCGAAGTGTCCCTGAGCAAGACACCTAACCCCCAAATGCTCCTGACGAGCTGGTCGGGGCCTTGCATGGCAGCCAATCGCCGTCGGTGTGTGAGTGTGTGTATGAATGGGTGAATGAGGAGCATCAATTGTACAGTGCTTTGGGTAAAGGCGCTATATAAATGCCACTTATCCATTTATCATTCACCATGTGCCCGGGGCAGGAAGGATGCTGTGGTGTCACAGACGTGTTGCAAAACACTGTTTTCCCCTCGATCCAAGAAAAGGAACTGCTGATTCTCCAGACACGAGCTACTCTCCCAAATTCTCCCAGCAAATGCCCTTGGTCAGGGCCATCTGGTCCCCATGGCTAAGCCAGACCACCGCTTTGCCTAAATGAGCTTGTATTAATGTTCGGTTTGACTTAAACCTCGGAGGCTTTCGAATTATTTTTTCTTCATAATATCTGTAGCATGGGCAATTCACTTACTATAGCAGTTTCACACTGGACTGGAGTAAGAGCAGATTTTCTGTGTTGTCTCCTTAGCCGATGGTGAGGGGTACCTCACGCCAGGCTCCGCCCCCCCATCCATCCCATGTACATGCACCGTCTCTCTGTCATTACCCTGGACAGGGAGATGCCACAGGATTAAGTCAATGCAAGCCCTCACAGTAATAAGTCAAATCATAAGAGCAGTTGTACATTTTCATAAACGTTTCAGTGATGAAATTATTTTTTATTTTCTCTGAATACTTTTTCTTAGGACACTTTCTCTGCAGTACAGTAGTATATTACAGCTTTTTAGATTTTAACAATTCTGTATGGTAAACAGTCTGTCTGTTGTTGGAAACGGTCCGTTTAAGGCTTTTCCTTTTACATTGTTGCAATGTGTTTTTTATGCAGTGTTAACTTGGCACATGCTTGTGGCTGTCATTCTGCTGCGACTAGGCATGATTGTGTGATTTGCACAGTGATTGTGTTTTTACAACATCAGTTTAGAACCCTGTTCTGTCTCTCACAGATTACCCTGGAGTGTTTAGTGAGGCATGAGCCACCCATTGACCAGCAATGAATGAGTTCATTAACTGCTCATTAACCCTTTAAAGAGTCTGTTCTTTTTAAATGTTTTTTCAAAATTTTAAGTCTGTTTTAGAACTCTAGAATTGCTTTCTATAGATTTTTACATTGGTATTACCATGTTTTGTTTGTTCTAATCACCTGTCTGTGATCTTGCACCTTAAACGGTTATTATTCAGTATTCAATAAAAGCATTATTCAATAATCCAGGGTGCCTGTGTTCATAATTTAAACTTCATTTGCTACCATGGGAACAAACTTTCATTTGTTGCTGTTGCAGTTGTTTTTTTATATTCAGGCCTTTGATGTAGTTTACTCCATATATATATATATCAATATATGTTTTGAACCATTTCAAAATGTGTTCATAACAACTGGCTGGATTCTGACCTGCATGCAGGCATTCTCTGTAATGACACACTGCTCATACATACATAATACATAATCATTAGATACCGTAGGAATAGGAAGGAACAGCCATGACTATCAGTGTAACAAGCTGCTTTTACATCCTTGTAAGTAAAATTACATGCAGAAAAAATAGTGATTTAAATTGTAAAAAATTCTGGCAGTGTGTAACATTTACTTGTCTTCAACTGATTTTCTGTAGGAAGCCACAGTCTTTTTCCCCCAAAACATGAGGCGGGCAGACCAAACATTTTCTACTTCTTATTTAGAAAATAACATACTATACAATACTGCTTATGAACAGCGGATACATTGTAAAGGTATGATCATTTATCATGCTTATCATAGTAAAATAATTACTTTTTATTTGTTAATCATGTACAAGAGCAGAACGTTGTCATTCATATGTTTGTTTCTTCAGTGTATAAAGGGTCAACTTTAAATTCATGATGCAACAGTAAGTCCCATTGCCACTATCAATTTGGAAGTGTAAAAAAAAAAAAAAAAACAGTTTGGAAAGTGAAACTATTGATGATCCTTCTGAGGTGAGAACGTTATCTTTTCCTGCACTTTCTGCTGGAGCTGAGCTGTAAACCCACACCAGTGTCTCCCAGTCCCTGTGCATGCTGGGGTTCATTCCCACTGAGATACGATTCCTAACCTCAGACTACCGGGCCCGATTGAGCACTTTCTCCTTTCTGAGAAAAGTGTACAGCTTGGGTTTGTGTTTCTGCTATTGAAAACATTTCATAAAATGATTTTCCCAGCTTGTTTTTCGTCCAGTTGTGTTGCTCAATCTAATTCTTAATACAGAATCCTTGAAACACATTTGATTGAATGAGCTGATGTTCGTTAGCATGCAAGCATGATCTTCCATCTTCCAAGAAATTAAAAAAGCTTCCGACAATACATTTATTTTTTAAGCGACTTCTGGTCATAAGTAACGGGGTGGCGGTGTAGTAAAACGTTTGTAACTCGGAAGTGGCATGTTCGGGTCCTGGCATTCTGGCCTTGAGTAAGGCAGCCAATCTGAATCACTTCAGAGAAAATGTCCAGTTTAATAAAAGTAATCTCACTAAGCCCCTCTGGATAAGAGCATCTGCTAAATGCCAAAGAGTAAACTGAGTAAAGATTTCATCAAATCTGAGTATTCAAACTAGAAGAAGCAGCAAAACCAAGGGTGCCCTGGACCAGAGACTGGAAACACTGACCCAGCCTCAATGATTTCATTTGTTCATTTGAAAACAAATCATTTAATGTCCTTTTAAATTGTTTGTATTAAGTTTATGACATTTCAGTTACTATTACATGGGAAAAATATGGTTCTCTCTGCTTTAAATGTGATTTAAATTTTAACCAGTACATAATTCAGATTTTATATAGGACACAGAACAGAGTCAGAATGACATGTTGGGCATTAGTACAGACTCGCATATTTCCAAATAGTGCGGAAGAATAGTCTTGGCACTTGTTTAGACAGTTTATCCAATTTGCTGTACACATGGAGTTTAGTAAGTGCTCAAAGGCTTGGTCTATTAAATACATTATTTTAATGTTTAAAGACCTAAATCTCCCAGGCCCATTCAGCCCCCCACCCCATCCCACACCAACATATCTTACACTTCCAACCGTTTTTATACTTAGAGGTAGGATACAATTGTAGAAAATGACTTTAAACCTGACAGTTACCTGGGGCGTTTCCCTGGGGGGGAAAGAAAGAAACCATTAAAGAGATGAAAGAGCGTTTGGAAAACATTGACCTTAGCAGGCAGACGACAATTATAAGGACCAGTCCAAACAGCTCCCTGGTCTGTTCTTTCCCCTCAAGAGCTTGCTGCCCATGTGTGTCTAATCCCGCAATTACAGAGCCGGCTCAATTACCTTTTCAAACTGCGCACAGACCGGAGACTGGGCAGCGCGCTCACTCCCAGTTTAAGGTTTGTGTCTAGACCGCAAATTGACCACAGTCTAAAAGGCTAAAATTTATTTCTAATTTTTGTTATTTTTTCCCCCCCTCGTTCTCTCCTTCTCTCGCTCTCTCTCGGTCTTCCTCCGCCCGATAGCTGTGATGTCCGATCGCTGCGTTTCATTTTCGCCTTTCTCCCCGTACTGTTTGACAAGTTGTGGCCGCGGGAGCGAAGCATTTCGCCAGTCACCACTTTTTTTCTCTCTTTTTTTTTTTTTTTTCCACCGTCAAAAGATCGCTTGCACTAGTATATTTAGTTTTTATTAAAAGCTCTCCAGTGGTAAATGCTAAGCCGTGAACCGAATGGCTTTTGCGCTGCGGCGCGGGGGGGGGGGGGGTAGTTTAAAGTGCACCGCTCACAGCCAATAAGCTCTACCCTCGGTAGCGCGAGGCTCATTGGGGAAGAAGGTACGGGAGAATTCTCCGTCATGCTCCGCAGACGCTAACAGACCGGTAGGCCCCACGGGTCCTTTGAAGAGCTGTCTCCAGCCTGGCCCTGGAGCAGGCCAGCCTTTCAGCGCCCGGGCCTCCCTCAATCAACTGCCGATGTTACCGACGTTTGTGATTGTTCTCATATTTAGTTTTTTTTTTTTTAATACTGTAGACGCTTAACGACTACTTCGGAGCTGGGATGGCTCTCCCGTACGGAAAATGAATATTTGTAAAAATATCTTGATGTAATCAAAATGCCACTGACTGTAAGGTGTTTTGATGTTGGCATTCTGTTGATAAATCTAGCTTGTCCAGAATGGACACCACAGTCTCATTCTGCAAACAAAATAACAGAACAATTCAACGTTTTTGAACGGGGCATCCTTTTACCCTCATATCTATACAAGATTGACACACGCATGTTCCAGAATAAATAAACCAAAAATCTGGGAACAAAAAGAGGCCTTTGAAAAAAAAAGACACCCAATATCTCTTACTTCCTCACCAGGGACCGCTACTTTGATTCGGTGAACCTTCCCAGTAGAAATTAAAGCAAAGTCCTCTGAACTTGAGACCAAAACATAAAAGAGGGGGGCTTCTCCCTTGAAGTGAATACGTTTTTTTTATTTTTTTGGACAAGACAAACAAATGAAACATTTTTGTTTTGTCAGCGCCGAAAAAAACATCGCCCGGGCAACACGAGCGGAAAATGTGGCGGTAGTTTCCCTCCGCCCTGGAACCACGGCCTCGTGTCCTGGAACCCGACTTCGCTGGGGTCTGGGAGCCAGTGTCCCTGCAAACAGAGCAGCGCATAACAAAGGCCCAATTTCATATTCCTCTTCAAACAGCCGCGCAAAAAAAAACCCGAAACGCAATCGCACAGAGGATGTGCAGACCCCGGCGCCACATCTGAAGGAGTCCCTCCTCCCTCCCTCTGAATGAACTCGCGTCTTGTGTGTGGGAAAGAAGACAATAACACGATAAATAAACCAGGACGTTTATTCCGTGCCGCCTCCTATACAAGTACACACGCGTGGGCTCTTCCCTGAGCAGAGTTCCTCTTCGGTGAAGATGTTAATCAACACCTTAACTCTTAATTAGCCGTCCGTTTGCTTTTCAGCAGTTGTGCCAAGTCATATTACCGATTTGATACTTTGTGTTTGTGCTGTTGTGTCACGGTTCCCTCAACCTGAATCATCAATATCCCAATTTATGTCTTCCGTTTGCTTGAATTTTTTTATTGGGAGATCATCTAAAAAAGCTTTGGACCGACGTGTAATGCAAAATATAAAAGAAAACTTACCCTGTATGAAAATTCACATTTACTCTACATGCTCCATTTTTGTGTTAGAAAGAGCTGTTCAGGAACATTGAGCAACAGCGTTGTATAGCACACTGTACCCTGTTTAATGAGTCATAGAAATTCAAGGAATGGGACTTTGAAGCTCCTGAAAAGGGTTTGAATTGGTGGCACGGGCGAGTGTGGGCACCGTGTTTGTAGTGTAGAGGAAGGGACGCAGTTTCGTTAAAGGGGCGCGGGAGAGCTGAACTGAACGCAGGACATGGTTTTGGCCACTGCTCTGGTTCCAGATGAAGTTTTCCTGGTGCCCAGCCACGGCTCTCGCAGCGTAGCTGTGATGGTTGGTCCGTGCCGCACCGTGGCAGAACACTGCCGGTTTTGTTTTTCGAGGAGTGCGGCAGGCCCGTGGGTGTTTCCGTCATTAGTAAATGGATTTCTACCCTTTTCAGTTCGGTAGAACACAATTGGAGTCCAGAAATCCAAACCAAGCTGGGTGCTTTTTTTTCCCACCCGAGAGAAAGTCAAAGAACAAACACAAATACAAGCCCCTGTTGCTGAAGCTCTTTTATCCTGAATGATGGGGTATCGACTGTCTGCGCAGTGAGGTGTATTTAGATGTGTGTCGGACATAACAGACCTAACAGTGTGTGGAATTTGATTTAGTAAATTATCCTTAATTTTCTTGAATAATCTTTATTCCACTGTGAAGCACATTGGATTGTTTATATCTTTGTATGAATCATCCTGTACAATAGAAGATGATTATTATCATAATTACATAATTAACGCAATCTGTTTTGGTGTAATTGTAGAGGAGATTGAAGCAGCCAGTGTGATCTGTTAGCACAGCATGCTAATTCTAGGTCTTATAGTAGGTCCTAACAGCCATATGGATCTCTGACCCTCTGAGTAGAGGCTAAAGTAACTGATCATTTCTGTATTATCTGTATTATGTATTAATTCTGTGCAGGATAACACTGCAGCAGCCTGTATCCACGGTGCGCTAATTTCACTGTATCAGCGTTTCTGGCTGTTTGTCGTTGTGCTTCTGTGTCTCTTGGTCATGGTCAGGCGCAGGCCATGGTGAAATATGTTACATCCTTATCCTCCTTTGCTTGGTGTAGGCGCCTGCTAATCTGAGCATTTCGCATGCAAGTGTGCTCTAGATGTTCACTTTCCCTTAGCCTTGCATTGTCTGCCCTCCACCTTGCAATTGACAACAAACTGACAAACTGTTTAACTGTTTAACAGGTCCCTGACGTGTGACTATGGATGCAGGCTACTTTTGTATGTTGGCCTGGATGCGGGCCTGTTTTCCGTTCTGGTTCCTCAGTGGTGGAATGACTTGCCCTGCATCCACCACTGGAGGGAAATAGGGTGTGAGTTGATTACAGTATGTGCCTATAAATCCAATTAGCCATCGCCTGCACAAACAGAGTGGAGATTAGCCCAACTGCTAAAGAGACCGTTTAGCAGCAAATTCACCCACAGTAAAGCCCCTCAAATCATAACCTGATGTGTGGATGATCCCCCTGAGTTAACTTTGAGTGTGTGAGCGTGTGTGTGCGTGTGTGTGTGTGCGTGTGTGTGTGCGTGTGTGTGTGTGTGTGTGTGTGTGTGAAAGTGTGAGAGAGCCAGGGTGTGTGTGAGCCAGAGAGAGTGACAGCGCATGTTTATGGGGACTTTGCCTGTGTGTGTTTGCTTGCGTGTGTGTATGCGCGTGTGCAGGAGGGAGAGACAGAGCCAAGCCGTGCATGTGTATGGGATGTATGTGGGATGTATGTGGGATGTGTACTCTGTAGGATTTGGCCCGTGGCTGGGGTTGAGGCAGAGGTCACTGAATTCCAGGCCCTGCAGTAATGCGGGTATCAGAAAGCTGGTCTTTGCTCCACAGTAATGCAAGCACACTCTTCTCTACACCTTCATCCTCCCGGATAAATCAGCCTCTTTGCCTTATCTTCATCGCTTATCAGAGAAATCTGACCAAACTACGCTATTCCAGTATAGTGCACACAAACCTAAAAGCAAATCAATATTACCTACGTCCAGGATGGGGCCTACTTCTGTCTTGCCAGTCATTTTAAAAATGTATCTTACTGTGTGTGTCTTGTATATTATGAGTATACTAATAATAGAGGTTTAATAATTTTTAGAGGATGTTTTGGTAGAATAGCTTAAGAAAATAAGAATAGACTCTGATATTCTGATACTGAATCTGATATTCTGTGTCTCATTTGATTACTGCCGTTTAATTCAGGCCTGTACTAAGCATTCCAAGCTTGAAAAGTAGTTTTAAAATTACTACACTGTACATCCCTTCATTTTAATGCGATTTTTATGGATTGAATGCCGTGAAAATAATTGTGAGTGTGGCCCTTCAGGGTGAGAGCTAGAGTAGTTGTTTTTTGTCAATTTTGTCAGCCGTGCAAATTATTGTTAAAATCATGGATAATTTATTTTTTTATTTTCATCCTCATTGACAAAATAGCCTTCACTGTTTCACTGTTTCTGGAGCCTTCTTCAACATAAAATCACTACTTCTGGCATTTCAGGAGTGCCTTAAAGAAAGATGGATTCCTGGGTTCCCTATGGCTTGCTTTATAATTTAGACTAGGGTATACTGTGAAGCGCATTATGATTAATTCTTCGTAAAGTTTAATTGATTCATCCAGCAGGAAACTATACAAGCTATACATGCTTTCTTTTCCTCATCGGTCGATTTTTTTTTTAGCATCGGAAATTAGAAAAAACTGATGGTAAGATCAGTGCTAATGTATAAACGTACTGCATAAGTAAAAAGAATAATCTGGTGTCTATGCGTTTATATTTGTATTAAAGATTAGACTTGTCTATCCAACGGTAAGAAAAACATTAAAATTGATAAATGAATAACACCTTAATTATAAGGTGCACATTTTGGTCAGTTGTAGTATTGACTTAATTGCCCATGTCACTTTTTTGAACATGTTCTTTTTTATAACTTTAACACCTCAATTAACTGGACTTTCCAATTCATGGTTAGCAATTTACATTTTTTCCTAAATGTTTAGCTTAGTGCATCTTATATTGTATCATTATATAATTTTTTGTTTTTTGTTTTTTGTTTGTATGCTTTGGTTGTTTATTGTCAGTCTGACTATGACAACTTTTCTGGCAGAAATAGCGCACTTTTTTCACTGGACTGTGTCTGTGGTGGTGTTTGACTGTGGTAAAAGTTCCTTCTTCTTCTAAACGGCTAAACAGTTTATGTTTGGTTATGTCTCTCATGTGAACGAGACGCTGGATGCGAAATTATGTTGTGATATAAAAGCGCGGTAATGAAACTCAGCTGTTCGCGATGCTTTGTTCGGCGACGCCGCGGAGGACCCAGAATGCAGCTGGGCCGGAGAGTAGGGGGTAACACCTGGAAGCTCTCTCCGCACCGCGCCCGTTTACCCCAGACTGCTGCTTTCCCTCATTATCACAGTCTTTACGTGACCCGTTTTCCACAAAGTTCAAATGGACTTTTAAATCCTCCCTCAAAACCCTTCCTTTAATTTTCATAATAATCACCCGCCCCCCCCTCGCCCCCCACTTCCCTGTGTGCGTGGATACTACGAGCTGATGTGAAACAGAAAGCGCACGGCTAAAGGGATGGGGGTTGATGATAAGATTAGATGTAGCCAGGCTGACTGTCTCCTTTGGCCTGAGCCCCCCAGACCCTCCCCTGAACACACACACACACACACACGTACGCACACATACACACAGCACAAGGCCACCCCTACCTCATTGTTTAGGTATTACTCGCTCTTTAGGGTCTTAAATTACAAGAGCAATTGATCCCAATGACCTCATGTAAAGCCCTCACGGTTTCAGTGGGAATATGAGCTGAAATGTACACACAGCAGGCAAATCAACTCAAACTTTTTCCTGTTTCCCCAGGGCAGGGCAAACACTGTGGACCCAGTGCCATCTGCTGGTGGAGGAGTGTATTGCACCCAGGCAGGAAAGGTGAACTAAAAAGCCAATTTGGATGCAATCAGATGCATTGCTGCCAAGTGGTATGGGATGCAGTGGATTTGTGATAATTTTCCCATTTTAGGCTGTTGAAGCTTATATTTTCCTCCGGTTCCTGTGTATTCCTTATTAATACTCTTGGTAGACAGCATACACAGCATGCCAATCTATATGTTATATGAAAATACAGATTCATATGTCTGTTTTTCAGTCTCCATCATTTTACTGAGTTTGTTGTAGCTACTAACAGGTCTCAAACCCTCCCTTGCACTATACTGTTCCTGTAGCCTAGTGGCTTATGTGCTTGACTGGGTCCTGGAAGGTTGTTGGTTAAAGCCCTGGTATAGCCACAATAAGATCCGCACAGCTGTTGGGCCCGTGAGCAAGGCCCTTAACCCCACAATGATCCAGGGGGGGATTGTCCCCTGCTTGGGCTAGTCAACTGTAAGTCGCTTCAGAAAAAAAAGTCTCAGCTAAATAACTGTAATGTAATGTAATCCTGGTGTGACCTATTTATAATCATCCTGCATAGCTACCATGCTTTTTGCCCCCAAACTGGCCAAAAATCATCCACCCCTGCCAGTGGTCGGTGAGGGCTGGGCGGGAGAAGCAGATCCTAATGATGGCAGAAGGAGGAGGTAATGGGGTGTGGGCTTTGTTTGGGATTATGAGGCAATGTCCGGGAAAAAAGCGCGGCAGTGACTCAACGGCAGCTGTAGTCTGCCTGTCACAATGACGGCGGTTAACCTCCAGATTAGCGCATTGGGACGACACGCCTGTCTAACCCGAGTGAGACGGTGTGGATATCAGGATAAGACTAATTGCCCAACTTCCTGCCTGAAAGCTGTATCTGTGGGTCCAGACGAGGGCAGTGGCGGTGGCCCTGTTCTGTTCTACGCGTCCAGACAGCTTTAGCGTCAGCTGGAGCCAGGGGAAAAGAACATGAGAAAGGGGGGGTATTTGTGCCAGGGAATCCAGGGGTACAGCCGACATAATATAGTCTACACTCACTCAGCACTTTATTAGGTATTAGAACAGTTTTTTGGACTTATTAAGTCTTCTACTGCTGTAGCATATCCACTTAGAGGTTAGAAGTGTGTGTGTCCTGCAAACCACTGTTTGCAGGGCATGTTTGGTTATTTGCGTAACTGTCACCTTCCTGTCAGCATTGAGCAGTGTGGCCCTTCTCCTCTAACCTCATTAACAATGTGTTTTTGCCCGCGGAACTGCTGCTCTCTGGATGTTTTTTCCAACCATTTTCAACTCTAGGGACTGTAGAGGAGATCAGCAGTTTCTGAGATATTCTAACCACCCTGTCTGGCACCAACAATCATCCCACGGTCAAAGTCACTTGGATCACATCCCTTCCCCATTCTGACATTTGGCCTGAAAAACAGCTGAGCCTCTTGTCCATGTCTGCATGCTTTTATACATTTAGTTGCTGGCACATGATTGGCTGATTAAATATGTGCATTAACAAGCTGGTGTTCCTAATAAAGTGCTCAGTGGGTGTATATGAGCAGATTGCTATCATGCACTGAAGGTAGTGGGCGAAAGTGCCCTAGAGCTGGGTACATGGAGAGGGATCACATCAGACATTGTTTTCATTCAAAAATATGAGACTATTGTACATTGTGTTACATATCTCCCTGGATATTGTTTGATTAGATGAGTCTCAAAACAGGATCTGGAACATGGACTGATGTAAAAAGAGCTGTCCTGGGTTTTTATCAAGCTAGCTCTATAATCCTGCTTTCTGATACTGGCCCTTGGTTAGCCGATGCCGTGAGATATCTGTGAATGCCAAGAGACTCTTGTTAAGGTTTCGGTTACACCTCACTCTCCCTGACTTTCCCTCCTCCTGAAACATGTGAGCCTTTCTTCATTCGTCTCCCCAAAAAATTGCGAATATACTGAAGCCTGTACAGCGATTAACATTTCACCCCATAAAATAGTGTTATTACAAGGACGGACTCGCAGTCCGTATTCATTAGCTTAACTGCTTAAGTCATGCAGTAGCCCTATTCATTTCTCTCTGTATTTTCCTTTTACGATCAATTTTATGAAATGTATTTATGTTAGGCTCCTGAATGGTGGAAACCTGTCACGGACACCTCCAGGATTCCCACAGTCGTACGAGGTATTTTTAGAGGGCTTATTAGAGCAGAACGGGCGGGGGGGAGGAGAGACCCGGGGAGGGTGGATGAGGTTACTTTACAACTGCAGCAATTTGGTAATTGCGGCAATTAGGAAAAAAAGATGGTTCAGTTCCTTTACCAAAATAATCGCGGCGGTTACGGGGTCTTTGCCACAGTCAAACTCATTGTGTTCCCGCTCCCCTTGACAGCGCTCGGGCTAGCTAACGGGTCCGCGGCTCTGCCTGTGACGCACTCGCGCCTCGCGGCCAAGGCTCCAGCCGTTCTGACGGCTTTTTTTTTTTTTTTGAAATGTCGACGTTTGGCACAGTTACAGGAATGAACACGGGCTTGGATGTCTTCTCGTGCACATTTTTTCGTATGTTTTCTCGAGACGGATTGTCCAAAGAAAATGTGAGAGGCAGGCTTGCCGCGATTATATTTGCGAAGTAGGTCATTATGACATGTTTGTGTCACCGGGGGTTAGCGTAGCTCATGTTTATTGACCTTTATTAGGAGACGTTGACACCATGTAAGGTTTCTTTAATGGTGTCAAAGTTTGTCCTAAATCACATCTCACTCTGCACCTTGGCACAGGAGAGGTCGTTTAGTACATAAGAAGGAAGTTGAAAGGCGCAGTATACCCAACCCTTAGTAAAACCCTTATGTATTCATTAAGTAGCTTTGTTTGTACTCTCTCCCAGTATGAGCTAAAGTGTATTTAGGTTGCAGTTGACTGGTAAAGAATCTGCAGTTTGTATCCAGTAGGGTCACTGCTGTCTAGTATCAAAAAATGGTAACACTGTCACTTGCATGAATCTCTGATTGTACTCACTATAAAAGTAATTTCTCCAACTAACTGCCAAGACTTTGTGATTGCCAAGACTTTGCGATTGCATCTTTGTAACGCATTAGTGATTACCAATGCCTGCCCTTGAATGAACTTATAAGGGCAGTCGCTATTAAAACATTTTTGGTCAAGTGTGTTTGTTTTAAGTGTGACTGTTTTTCATTTCAGTCCCATATGATAAATATTTGATGTTTTTTCATTTTTTTCATTTTCCTTTGTTTATTTTTTTGTGTTTTTCAGATCACAAACATCACCAAGCTGAAGGACTTTCTGCTGAAGCACAGGAGGGACTACGTCAACGCCGGCAGGTAGCCTACTTGTTTGAGTCTGCCTCGACAGGGCTGCTTTCTCCCTCCTGGAATCCACAGTCTCGCTCTCAGATTGGCGGAGGGAAGCAGGCTGGCATGAGGTCAATTTCAAGTGGGGTGGTCTGCTGAGGATTTGGCTAATTGTGTGGAATAATTGACCCAAAACCACTGAAGAAGACAGGATCAAGCCCCGGGCCTAATCCCTGACTTCCTGTTCTTAAGACCTGGAGGTTGAGAGAGGGCGGAGTGGGTGATAAAAGTGGAGCTCGGTGGAGCCCCCCATTCCCTGCTTAACTGGCTTCTGAAAGGAGGGTATTATTCATCTGAAATGATTCTACATAGTTTAATTAGCCTCCTGTTAAGACTGATGGTGTCAGGTAAGAATGTGCTTCCAGGCAGTCTCTTGTAATGAGGAGAGGATTAGATATCATTAAAGGCTTTACTTAAATCCTGTACCTATTCACTGGTGTTGTAATAGCTCTTTGTACTCGCAGAGGTTCCTCCCCAATTGAGATTACTGTTGGTGACTTCATTTTATTTTCAGTTAGAGGGCTTATTTATATCGATTTAAAGAGGAGACGGCAAGCCGACCTTTTTGGCTGCTGTTTGAGGTTTGTGGTTGGGTTGATGTTTTGATTAAGTATAATGCCGGATATTCAGCTTACTGAGATAATTAGGAAACCCTCCAGTCTGATTGCGAACATTACGTACAGATCATAACTTGTCTCTTGAGCTCATTAGTACTGCGTTCGAGAGAATGCCATTGCAATACTTCCATTTCACCACTGGAGGGAAACATACTGTCTTTTTAACTTGCTAAATTCAACCCACGCATTGCCTTGGATGACAGAAATCAGGGCCGTACAACCTTTTAAACAGTTACTGTGGTACTGACTATGAAAATGTCAGCACGGAGGTCAGGCTGATCATACTCTCTGGTAATGGTTAGAGATTCTTCACACTGCAGTTCCCTGCTATTTTTGAATCTACCATCATTCATAGATACCTCCTTGTTTAGACAGTATTATTCTGACAGTAGTTTGTTGGAATGGATATTAGGCATTAGGTTCAGTTGGGTTTAGCTAGGTTAGTGTAGGTTAGAGGAAACTTCAGTTGGGTTTGAGTAGGCTAAAGACAGGTTCAGTTTTGTTAGGTACAGATTCAGTTATGTTAGAGATGTGTTCAGTTACTGTATGTTGGAGTAGGTTGGAGGACGCTTCAGTTAGGTTAGAGTAGGCTAAAGACAGGTTCAGTTAGGTACATTGAGGTTGTAGACAGGTTCAGGTAAGATCTGTAATGCTCATTGTTTCTTCACAGTCTGATCTCATCAGACCTCACCCGAATGACAGACAGCGAGCGTGACCAGATCGATCAGGATGCTCAGATCTTCATGAGAACCTGCTCCGACGCCATCAAGCAGCTTCGAGCCGAGGGTGAATTTCCTGCACCTACACGTACACGGGCCATTAACACCCATCTCACACACTCGCTCAACCTCTCACCTAGCAGGCACTCTCAAGGCTCACTTAATATTCTCTCAGCTCATCCACATCAGCGAAGTCCACCGTGAACAACATCCTGACAATATCCTGCTGCGACACACAGTTAACACTCTGCCCTCTGCACTCGCGTACTGCTCTCTGCACTCACTTAAACCTCGCCCTCAGTGACCCCTTCACATCAAACAGCCCCAAGCTGAGCGTGTGTGTGCACAACCAACACAAACACACGCTACACAGTCACTGCTGACACACTCTCAATACTCACTTAACACAGACTACAAGCGCTCACTCAACACGCGCTTGTCAGTCAGCTACGCGCTGACAGTGATTACAGCACTTACTACGACCGTCAGTGGCCGTGTAATCTGCTCTTGACCCTCTCTTTCTGTTTGTACTCTTGTCAAAATATTCTGTAAGACACCTTGTATTGCAATCTTTCTTCGGCACTGCACACTTAAGCACACTGTGTGTGATACAGAGCTGAGCCCTAAATGACATTATTAGGCTTGATTGCTTATATTAAAGTGGAGTCCCTATTTCTTTAGTTCAGATTTGCGGTGTGCCTGTTATAAATGCACTGTACATCAAGGCTGGTTCTGTGTCTGTGCGCTTCAGCGGACAAGCAGGTCACCAGCGCTCAGGTGAAGGAGCACAGGGGAGCGGTTTTGGACCTGATAGACGACTACCTGAAAAGTGAGTGTGTTTGTAGTACTCTTACAGTCACGCTAATAGAGTGTTAATGCTGCAGTTAAGAGAAACTGAGACCACACTGCCATTTTGCAGGCGTGTGCAAGCTCTACTCTGAGCAGAGAGCTATTCGTGTGAAGAGGGTTGTTGACAAGAAGAGACTGTGAGTATCTCATCAAACCACAGATGATTACCAAATGTAGCATTACAAATGTACCATATACCACTGCCCATAAAATGTAGCGTGTGCTATTACCATCTGGCACATACCATACGGTACCATAACATTATCCACTGTAATTGATTTTACAGTTCACCATATGCCATCACCAGTCCTGTGTACACCACCAGATACCGTGCACATATAACATTTTCTCACTGCTGTGAACAAGATGGTGCTTTTGATGCTGAATATCCTGTGTGTCTTCCCCAAATTCCAGAGCAGCCTCTCCTAACAGCCTGCTGCATTAGCCGCTACATTAGACTGGCTATTCCATGCGACCAACTGGGTCCTGTCGTCACTGTATAACCCCCATGTTATTAGGCCCAAAGAGGATGGGGATGTCAGCTGATACTTATATGGACAATTTCACATTAACTGCAAAGGAACGAAATCACGTACGAATAACACTGGAATTGATTCTTGCGGTGGTTTTCTGCTCAGGTTAGAAACAAGACGTACATTTTCTCCCGTCCTTTCCTATGGCGTGATATGAGTAGTGTTCATGCGAAGGACTGTTCGCATGAGTTTAATTGAGCGTTCTCCGGCAGATGCCATGCGAGCAGAGGCCCTACAGAGACACGAACGCTCTCTCACACATGTCATGTAACAGGCGAAAGGGTGTCTGAAACATTCCCCCGAAATGAATACCTTTTCCTTTGTCCTCCGAAACACAATGCTTTCGGCCCGCAGCTACACCGCGCCAGCTGGGGAATATGGTTATTATTGATATTCAGAATTATGCAAATGAGAGGGGCCTCTTCCATTGTGAAGTGTGAAATCTCTCGGTCCTCAGAGGCGTGTGCTAATCTGTCTCTCCATTCAAACCGGGGCTGCCTCGTTTAACTGCCTCCGCCCAGCGGAGAATGGCAGCGATTCTGCGGTGCCCTCGCACTCCTTTAGAACAAAAGGAACCAATGTTCCCTCAGAACTTCTTGACCACGACCCGCACGGACCTTTTCATTTCAAGAGAAAAGGGCTTTTTTAAATTCTCTGTTAAGTTTTTAGGAAAGTTACGTTACAGACACTGATGAGAGCAGATGCAGAGAGAGTCACATTTCTGGCACCCCATTTTCAGAGGGTAATGCATCACCTTTGAAGGCAGTGCTGGGGTATCGCTTTCCGGTGATTTTCTCTGATGATTGCTTTTGTTCTAAACGAGGCAAGCAAACTGCGATGTTGGCTAGGCTGGCAGTGTGGTGTAGGAGCTTGGGACCCAGATTCTAACCAGCATGTCTTCCAAATTCATTTTGTCTATTTATCTATGATTGCAATTGCCTTCTATGGCAACAAAATGCATATTCTGCATTTAACCCATCCTAGTTACTTAGGAGCCAGCCATAGTGCAGCACCTGGGGACCAACTCCAGTTCTGAGGCCAGTGCCTTGGTCAAGGACAAGGCAGGAGCACACCAAGGGGCATCTTCCATTAACCTACCCTGCATGTCTTTGGACTGTGGGAGGAAACCGGAGTACCCGGAGGAAACCCACCACACTTGTGCCACTCTTGAGCAGGGCGCACAACCTGAATCTCGGTACTACACAGTGCACTCAGTTAAGATGGCAGGTTTGTAACCGACACATGGAAGGTTCCAGCCTCAGGGGTCATGCTGCTTTTGTTCCCTTGAACAAGGTGCTTAACCTGAATGTCTGCCACTCTGCATTTGAAAATCTGATCAAATGTGAGTAGTATGTGAGCTGTGAGAAATGTGTGAATTCTGGATCTGGGGATAAGTGATATGATGGAGTGATATTGCTGCAGCTCCAGACTGGAGCCTGAACAGCACGGGGTGGTGGAGAAGAGTCCGGAGAAGGAGCAGGCCGAGGAGAAGGTGGTGAAGGAGGAGAACAGTGGTGAGAGGGCGTTCATTTCACTCTTTCACTGACACGTCCCCACATCAAAACTGCCCTTTTATGGATTGTCATGGATTGCCTATTATTTGTCTGTGAAAGACAAATAATAACACAAATGACACAAATATGGCTGCTTTTAAAAAATATATTATGAGCCACGTTGGAGCCTCTTTGGTGATGTTTTGTGCTGATTATCATAAAATGTGCTTTATTTACCTAAACATGAAACAAAGATACAATTTATGAATTTATATCCGTGGCAATTGTAGAACATTTTTGATGACTTCTGAACTATGATACACGCATGATCTCACCTTAATCTGGACCCTGGAAGTATCCACAAATCAGCGTTGGTGCTCCATTTGTTGTTGCCAAAAGCACTTGTGATTGGTGGAGCTTTGATCTGAAAACTCGTAACCGTAGTGTGTTCTATGATAATTAGACTAACGTCTCATCCTGATTTTATTATCCCTGGTCATACAGGAAATGGGCTGTACAGACAATCATCTTGTCATGATCTGTCCCTCTAGAGAAGGCGGTGCCAGACGTGCAGAAGACCGACGTGGGTCTATGGGAGGACAGCCGAGTGGAGGATGAGCTCTCCCCCGAGGAAATCCAGATGGTACGGTCCACTGCTGCTGATTATACACTGTGTGTAGTCAATACACACACACATACACACACACACACACACACACTCTCTCACACACTCGCATACACACACACACACACACACACACACTCTCTCACACACTCGCATACACACACACACACACTCACATACACACACACACACACACACTCACATACACACTCACATACACGTACACACCCACACACACACACACACACTCTCACATACACACACACACACACACTCACATACACACTCACATACGCACGCACACACACACACACACACACACACACACACACACTCACATACACGCACACACACACACACACACTCATACACACACACACACACACACACACTCACATACACACTCACATACACAGACACACACACACACACACTCACATGCACACACACACACACACACATACACACACACACACACACACACTCACATGCACACACACACACACACACTCACATACACACTCACATACACACTCACAAATGCACACACACACACATACACACACACTCACATACACGCACACACACACACTCACATACACACACACACACTCACATACACACTCACATGCACACACACACACACACACACTCACACACACACATACACACACACACACACACACACACTCGCATACACACACACACACACACTCTCGCACACACACACACATACTACAACTATGCAACAACTCTCCACTGCACATCTTGGACTTTGTGGCTTGCGTTTTCTCCTGACATACAGTGTGAATTATGGGACCTTATATACACAGGTGTATGCCTTTCTAAATTATGTCCAATCCATTACATTTGCCACTGGTGGACTCCAATCAAGTTCTAGACACATCTCAAGGACAATTAAAGCAAACAGGATGCACCTGACCACAATTTGAATTCCCTTTTCAGTTTTTTTACTAAAATTGCAAAAAATGTCTAAAAACATGTTTTCGCTTTGTCGTTATGGGCTATTGTGTGTAGATTGATGGACAGAAATGTCTACAACACTATAAGTGTGCAAGACGTAAAGGGGTCTGAATACTTTCAGGAGCCACTGTATACTCAACACTGAGATCCCTGAGATCCCTTACCCAGACTGATGTGGAGCCAGGCTCGATATGAGCGGTTACTGTTGGGTGTGGTGTGAGTGGGTGAGACTCAGTAGGCCCTGCACTGGTCACTGACGATGTGTCTGATGCAGTTTGAACAGGAGAACCAGCGGCTGGTGAGTGAAATGAGCAGTCTGGTGGATGAAGTAAGGTGAGTGTTTTGTTTTTAAATAGCTTCATTTTAATAGTTTGCTTGAATCAATGACATAGCAACCAGATAAACGTTTCACGTGATGGAAACACCTCATCCCTTTTCTTTCCATTATCATTATTAAACCCACTTTCAAGTTACTCTTGGATTTTTATTCTCAATCTTATCTGGTGACAACTGAATCGGTAACGCCGTCTTGTACTGCTGATTAATGTTGCTGTTGCTGGCGTTCTGTTAGCAGTTCAATTTGCAAATTAATTCAAATGTAGATAAATATCTATCCATGCCTGCAACAGTGAGTCACATAAGATGTTGTAAAATACTGAGGTCACAAAATAATAATAATGGCTCCCTTTTAAGTCTGTCCATGACATCCTCCCACAGGAATTTAAATGTGCATTTCAAAGCCAGCAGGACTGATTTAATCTAATATGCTATCTGACACCCATGGCAGATTGCGATGATTACAATAGTTCATGAAGCTAGTAAATACAGCAGGGAATTAGCATATCCAGGGATGATCTTCTGCAGTGTAGCTGTAGTATAGTATAGTAGATCTGTGAGCTGCAGTTACAGTGATGTTGCCAGTTCGAGCCCAGCACTGAGCTTCCCTGGACCATTGCCCACTGCACGGGCTGTCCTTCAGAGTCAATGGACATGCCCTCGTACACTGTATTATTTATAGCCCACTGTTGCTAGGATGCATGTTTATGGCTTTATTAATAAAGACTCATTGGCTGAGATTCTTAGCTTGGAGTGGTGAATGGGGAGGGGTTGGATTTACTCCTATTGTCTCATAAGCATTTCTATGATTGCTCTCTCTGTCTCTCTCTCTCTCTCTCACACTCACTCACTCTTTCTCCATGTGTCGCTGTTTATTCTTTATATTGGCCAATTAAGGCTCCACCTTTTTTCCCCTCTTTAGTTTGGACAACCATATAATCCTCTTTTTTCATTTGTTGCCATTTTGGAATGGAATAAGAGTGGAAAGTTGACATAATCAGCATTACTTTGGTATAAGATGGTGATAACATCCTTTGGCATGAGGTCACGTTGTTGAGTGGCTGTGCGGTTTTATAATGAGGCATTCTGCTGGTGGTGGTAGTCTGAGAGGCCTCTCCCCGCTCTCCTCCCCACAGGCAGATCGAGGGGAAGGTGGTGGAGATTTCACGGCTGCAGGAGATATTCGCAGAGAAAGTTTTACAGCAGGTACTGTCTCCTCGTGTCAGTCACAGAATTCAGCAGCACACACTATGGAACTTTTCTTTCTTTTCTTTTTCAACATTTTACAAAAGAATAAAGATTCAGAAATGAACTAAGAAGAGAGGGGAAAGAAAAGTTGTGAACTCGTGTAGCTTTGCAGAGAGGCCTGTCTGGCTTGTGTTCTAGAAAAATGACAGAATTGTGTTATTCGCTGGTTCTTATTTTTGAAGGAGTGTAAGTTATTCTCTGCATGCGCGTCTCTCTGTTCCTGAGGTTAGACTGCGGCACAAGGCTGTTGCGGTGTTTCATAAGATGCTGGATGTTCACACTGTTCTGTCCAAACACGGGCGTCTGCAGTCACACAGGGTTCAGATGAAAACTCACTTACACTGATGTGGAAACTGAAAATGTTGATTACCGTGCACTGTCCCTAGTAAAATAAAAAAAATTGAAACATTTTTAAGTAAAACAGTGCAGAGTAACCCAAATGCCATATTCAGGAATACCGATTGGTGTATACAGATTATTGTTTGGTTTGAATTGTGATATTTGGAAGGAGACCTCAGCGGAAAAAGATAATTAGTATCAAGTGGAGAATGAAGTGAAAGTTATGCACAATAAAACCCGTGTCTTGATGCTGGATTTGGGTAATGGCAGTACAAGACGAACAGATGTCCTCCTCCGGTTAACCCCCTCATCCACTCCAGACGCAGGTCACTTTGCTAGTTGATGCAGACACAGACCGTCCACACCTCACTGTGCTCTGACTGCTGTGTGACTCCCACCCTGCAGGAGACCGAGATAGACAGCATTCACCAACTTGTGGTGGGTGCCACTGAAAACGTCAAAGAGGGCAACGAGGATATCAGAGAGGTAATGTGGCTTCAGGGTACGCCTGAATCACTGCGCACTTCACTAATGATGTGAGAGACAACACTATGAGAAAGTGTCATTCAATGGCTGAGTGAAACATTAGTATAAAAATATAAATATACTACATATAAACAAACTGGCACTGCCAATCATTTTTATATACTATACTACATTTTATTGTATTGCATTTGCGTTGGTATTTAAGTGAGATGCGTGGTTCATAAACACGTTATGTGGTATCTCTCCCTCACCCTCACCCAGTCTAGATTTTCCCTTAGGAGACACTGAGTGACAACACGTTGTAGCTCCATGTTTTATGGAGTTCATAAACCCATTGCTAATTTGTGTGTGTGTGTGTTCATTCATCATTTCCCTGTCCCTTTCATTTTCTTTATTTTGTGTATGCGGTGCACTGCACTCGGTAGTAAATATTGATTTGTATTAACTTGGAAAATATAGGATGACAAGTTTATGTTTTCGTATTCTTGCAATGTTCTGTTGAAGCTGCCAGTGGACCTGCAGTGATGCGGGTTTTCGTTGGTGAGGAAACGTACAGGAGATAACGGCTTGTGTTTCTGCTCTTTTCCTCAGGCTATCAAAAACAACGCCGGGTTCCGGGTGTGGATCCTCTTCTTCCTCGTCATGTGTTCCTTTTCCCTCCTCTTCCTGGACTGGTATGACGGTTAACCCGCGAGGCCGAGGGTTTCTTCGCAGGAAGTGACATCACAGACTGACCCCAGCCCATGTCGGGGGGGGAGACTCACAGGACGCTGCATGCCTGCTGAAGTTCTGCCGTCACTGCTCTCTGTCGCACCTAGTAGAGACACACTGCCCCGTTGAGCAGAGCGCTGCCTTGTTTCCAGACTTTCTGGGCTTCCCTGTCCATTTCCCTAATGTACTCTACCTGCCCTTTATAGCGCAGCGAATAAAATCTGGACAGATTGTTTGCAAGCCAGAATTGCTTAAGTGCATTGGAATTACCTGTAATTATGCCTAGAAGAAGAATCTTCCTTGATGGCCATATTTAATTTAGCACAGAATAAAATATTAATATTTTTAGTTTGACTTGTCACATCTGTTCACGAAGTGAAAATGTCTAGGTACTATCGATGAATGCATCCTCATCCTTGTTAATTTCATATCCTTTGGAATTTTAACTATCCATCATGGCTACAGCTGGATTTTATCCATCAAAAACGATTTATTGGCTTACAGAGTACTGAAAAACTCCAGTATGAATTCGTATTTGTATTTGTATGAGAACAGCACAGTTTATTTAATAATTAAGTCACATAACAAAAAGTAAAATGCACTACGTACAGCAACTGACATGGCATTAAAACATGAATCTGTTCTGGTAAAACGACAGTGGAATCATTTCTATTTTTATTTTTATTATTTTTTAATTCCCTGTTTTTGATATTTCATATAGTAGAAATTAATTTGTTCCTTTACAAGTGGTTCTGCTTAACAGGGGCTTGACACAGTGGTCCTCGGGTCCTCAAATGTCTCCATGCTAACTGGTCTGTTCATTTCCAGGTCAGAGGTCAGGGGTGAAATAAATTCTTCCTTTCAGCAGATGTGAGAAAACCCGTTTCTTTTTCCTGCGACTTTCATTTGTCAGCTCGCCGGTAGCGGCCCCCGTTCTACTGTACGTACAAGGGCCCAATTACAACTCCTCACCCTCTGTCATATCCAATTCCTCTGAGAGAAGAGGTTGAAAACTAAATCTAAAAATGAATCTGACCTCTGCCCTGATCTCCTGGTAGGCCAGAGAAACATGTACGCATGAGGGCTGCTAGGTCAAAAAGAACACTCCCCAAGGAACAGCCAAACTCTCAGCCCTGATTAAAAACCAGGTACTCATTGCCCTGGTTCTACATTTTAATGGTGGATGATAATGGTACGCCTACACGATCTGCGTATGAAGCAAAGCTTTCTATACACTTGCATTTTTCAATAATACAAAGAGAATGGAAAACATAATAAAATGCGCATTTTCTGTGCAGAAATGAACTGAGCGTGTTATGTTCTTCAGCTCGTGTTTGAAAACCTTTCTACAACGGTAAACTTGCTTGACTATGTACAACTGTACATTAGCAGATATAGTCCTTATAAGAGTTCATGAATAGCCAGTGCAATAAATGCCATAAAGTATACTGTTCCTAGCAGACTTGGCTATTATTATTGGATCGCCCAAATAAAGCATGATGTTAATGCACAGACATCATTATTCATAAGCCATTGGGATCCAAGGCTTCAGTGTTAGTCTAATACAACCGTTCATTTAAATTAACCCATCTGACATCAGGGGCAGAGGATTAGCAGCAAAGAAATCTAAATGCTAATCGAACTAAGATATCTAAACACTAATCGAACTAAGGAATCTAAACGCTAATCGAACTAAGGTTCTATTGGGTTTGATTTTACTTCACTTTGCACATCGACTGTGTAATGTATAGCTTTTCTCAGCATCAAACCCAGTTTACAAACATACCTGTATGGTCTGAGTACATAACATGATAACCATGATGCTCATATTGTTCAACAATATGGGTGCCACTAAAGACTTTTCTAGTCAAAAAATGAAATGTATTTTCCTAAGTTTTTATTAGTCTCAAGTTCAAATTTGATTTCAAAACAAATTATTAGCACATTCCCCAAAATACATTTAGGTGTCATGGTAATGTGAGCATATTAAGCTATTTTTTTATTCAAGCAGAGGCAACAGTTCCTTCCATCCTTATGGAAAAAAACAGATATTGATGGAGTGGGTGGGCCTCCTGTTCATACAGCCAATCACGTCCCAGGTATGACTGAGACTGACACGTTGCCATGGCGGCAGTAAACATCAGATCAAACGGGCCCGCCCACATGGCTCAGCAGTGCAGTGTAAAGGAGCAGGTGGAGGTAAGGAGAAAAGACCCTAAACAGTGAATGAATACAAGAGCGATCAGATTACACTGCACTCCGCCCAAGTCCTCACGGCTGGAGTTCCATCCAAACTGACTGCAGACAGTGGATGTGAATAGAGGACTTGCAGTGGAAAGGCTTGATGATGTCATCACAAGGCGCCAATAAGTTTGAATCTGAGGACACCAGAGATGTTCGTCACCCTTGACATATCAAGCAGGCGGCAGTGTGGAATGAACTCTCCCAGTGGGTTTCATTTCAAATCGAATGATGGGTAACATTTAAACAGGAAATGGGTAATGCTTTGGTAGAAACTTTCTCTGCAGTTATGATACGTATATACTTATGAAGTGGTTCAATCTCTCCATGGACTGCCATGGTAACCGTAGAGATTGAGAGCTACTGTAACGCACACCCTCATATCATTATGGTATCATTTCACTGTGAGCATGTAAGAACTGCTACACATTCCTGCATTCCTGTGTCTATGAGCACACACTGCCGTATGTGTGTGCATGAAGCTGTATACATCTTTGCTGATGTGTGATATGAGGATGTGTGCGAGAGTATGTGATAATGCAGGTGTAAATATCTGTGTCAGTGTTTATTTGTGTGTGTGCAAGTGTGTGTGAGCGCAATTGTCTGAGCATGAACAGTATCCGTATACAGGCATATTTATGTAAGCATATGCATGTGTAGAAATGGTCTGCAACCCTGTTTATGTGTGTGTGTGTGTGTGTGTGTGTGCGTGAGTGTGTATGTGTGATGCCCCCCTCTAGGCCAGCTTCTGTGAGCTCTCAGTCTCTTGCTGCGAGACCTTCTCTTCGGCCATGATGGTCATCCAGGGGGACACCGAGCGGGTGATGGTCTGCCTGGCCAGGTTGTAGTGGTTGATGATGGTGAAGAGTCTGCCGCGGCCCCCGGGGCCCTGGGGGGGGTAGTAGTTGTACACTCCGGCCGGCATGCAGCGGTTCTGCTGCGGGGCGGGGGGGAGAGAGGCGGGGAGGGTCAGAGGTTCGGCTGGACCGGTGGCCCGTGAGTCAGAAACGCACACAAAGAAATGTCAAAAACGGTGAGACCGTGAGAGGTGTGCCTGAACGGGGTGGGACATGGGCTGCTCTTTGTAGCACTGTTTTTAAAGCTGCTCACATGGTTTCTGGAGGCAGACAATGCTCAAGCTGTATCTCTCAGACTTGACCCGAATCTGCACAGCCCCCCATTGTGACTGGTAAATTATTTACATTCATTTTCTGCATGACAGGTCTTCACACACAACATGTGAAATGGAGGGGATGATGCAAATCTTAGCATGGCTTATTGTTGGCCACAACCATGTCACCTACCAGTTGTTGTTGTTTTTTTGCACTATAAATGTACCAATATGTAAAGACAAAACAAAAAAACTACAATGAAGATTGCAGACTTCAGCCAAAGCAACAACCTCCCCTCAAATGTGTAAATGTCTTGGCAATCCAGCCATTTTTAGATATGTGTGGCCTCATGGTGTAGCTACATGAAATGCCCAAAATCTATTATTTTCTTTCTCCTGCAGACATGAATGTGTCCAGCAAATTTCATAGCAATCCAGCCATTACCTTTCAAGATATGTCAATGACAATTTGAACGTTGGCCTGATGATGGCGTTATAGGAAAGGTCCAGAGGACACCAAAATCAATAGGTTTCTCCCTCTTGGGAAGATGAATGTGCACGGCAGATTTCACAGAAAAATGGCCGTTACTTTCCAAGATTTTGTCTGTTACAAACAGACAGACAAACAGGTGGATAGACAGAGAAAGCTGAGGTAAAGGCGGTAGGCGGAGGTAAAAAGTACACCATCGGCGTAAAATATAAGCATTTAATATACGCTGTATACCTTTTTTATTACATATTTAGTGACTTTCTGCCATGGGGGTCATATTCTCTCAAGATAAATTGCCATAATGGTTGAATCCCCCAACACCCCAAATACAGAAGAGAGCAGTTATGAATACTAGATAGAAAAAAAAAAAACGAAGAAAAAATCCAGCAATGCCTTCCAAAAATTCCTACTCGGGTCAAACGTTCCAACTTTTAAAACACCAAAGTAGTGAAGGTAACCTGGCACCACAGTCCCACAGACTCTTAAGAGTGAACAAAACCTGGAACTGTCTTGTGGTTCTTCTGAGGGGGGAAGCCAGTCCAGCCAGGGGCGCGATGCTGTGCGATGAGGCTCTGCTGCAGGCACTTCATCACCCCTGACAGACCTCAGACCACAGCCTCAGCTCCATAAAGGTTAGAGTAATGAGCTGTAAGTACCCGTTGCTGAGAAACCCCCACTGGTCTCTGATACTGAATTAACCTGACAGCCTCTTCAAACCGTATCTAACCCCCCCCACCCCCACCCCCACCCCCACCCCACCTCCTCTTCCCCGTCCTTTTGAGGGGAATCCAGGTTTAAATGGGTGTACCGAGAGCTCGCCAAAAATGAACGGGTGGGGGAGGGGAACGATAAAACTCCCATATCTGCATCTGCAAGCAAAGAGTGAGCCTCCCTGATTTTATTACTTGATGTCTATCAGATCGTGGAGTGCTTCTGCTGAAGCACCTCAGTCTGGAGAATAATCTTCCAAAGGACACGCAGTTCTAAGTGAATATTGACCCCAGCTCTTCAGCGGTTCAGGGAATCGGCTTGTACTGAGAATACTACAAGGCCAAGTGTTAGAAAGACCAGAATCATTGTGCCCTGTGACATGGTACTTTAAAATATCCTGTAGAAAACCTCAGCATTAAACATTTATATGATTTAACATGGTAAGCTCTGTAAGGTATAGCATAAAAAAAAAAAAACATATGTTTGAGAAGTGAAAATGTTCAAGACTTGAAACTGCAAGAACTGGAAATATTCTTGGCACTGTGATTCTTGGTGCAGCTACTCACTATTCCCCTTGCCTCTGTGTGCAAGTATTGCAATTATGCCCCTTCCTCCTGTTGTACTGTCTGTTATATAACAGTGTTGTGGAGGGCATTTGGAGTACATGGATTTTGCCTTCCCTCATGTCAAAATCTCGCTCAGATTCAGGCCATTGCGTCCTTAAACTAAAAATGTCAGGGGACATACAGAAATGGATTTACTGTATATTGTTTCCTGAAGGCCATATTTCTTTCAACAAGTTTTCAACAACAAGGCCATGTTTTTTTCCTTTACTGCAGTATACTGCACAGTGGAAATGACTGACATTCATTTTAATCACGCTTAGACGGATCATATATGAGTTTCAACCTATAGGCTGTTTGAATACAGTCCTTCCTGCTGAATGTGTCCTTCAGAATCTCCATGAGGCTCTCTGCTGTGCTGAAGCATAGTGCTGCAGTGGAGATTCAGTCCAGATCAGCCATCAACAATGTCAGCTTACATAATATCTCTTTTCCTCTGGCCCTTTCCATCTCTCTAATTGACTCTCCCTCTCTCCCTGCTTCACCGCCCTTCCTCCTCCTCCTCCTCCTCCTCTGTCCCCTCAGTCTAACTCTCTCCCCTCCTCCCTGTTGCTAGGCTGCATTAGGGGATGGAGGGGGGGGGGGTTTGCTGAGAGACCTGGCTCATATCCAGCAGTGTGACCACCGATGTTACCCACGGAGCCACACTTTTAGGTACCAGCGTGGCGGAGGGATCCGGGCCACTTCACACCTAACAGCGGAGCTCAGCACAGACCAGGGAACAGTCTGCACCTCATTATCACTTATTAATTTCCGTGGCCGACAGGCCTTATCTAGAGTGACTTGCAAATTCTTCATTTTTCCATAATATATTCACCTAAGCAGCTGAATATTCACAAGCAATTCTGCTCAAACACTTTACTCAAGGGTGCAATAGCCATGCAGCCCCTGGTTACCAGCCCTGTTCCCTAAGCACACAGCCGCACTGCTGCTCTGCATGGCATTATGGATATTACTATTGATATGGCATGCAGATATTATTGACATATTTAGAAGGAGAAAAGCATTCAATTGTAAAAAGACATAAAAGCCATTTTGTCTTTCAGAGCCGACTGAAATTAAAGTCCCGGAATACAGTATCCATCTCCCTATGAATTCAAAGAGTGTATACTCGTACTCCTTCTACTAACAATACTGGACCCCTTTAAAATGTGTAAATAAAATACTGTAATTCATTCTGCTGAACGAGATTAAACTGAGTGTCAAGGTGCAGTTTCTACACATTTACAGTATTTCTGTGTGCCGTTGACAGATGGATCGGTGAAAATAAATGACATGACATTTCTGAGACGTACCGTGTACACGAACCCCTCTGGGCAGGGTTGCTCATACTGGTACACTTTGTAGACGACCAGGAACACCACACACACCAGAAACGCCAGCGCGCAGATCACCAGAAGAGTCACCTGGAGAGAAATACAACCACATGGAGTATCATACCAGACAAAAATGATGGGGACATCACATTTCCTAAATGAGCCAAAGGTTATGCAAGTTACGATGGAAATAATCAGGTACCACTGCAAATGGAATCTATTTATTTATTCTTCAACCAGAAAAAATAATAGAAAATGCATATCTACTGTATATTTTCAAAATGACTGCTAAGAACACAATAAAGACTATTCTAGAGGAGAGGAGGAGACAAATGGTTATACTTAGGCAACTGCATGCTATGACAGAAATGTTCTCTTGTAAATCAGTCATTATTAAAAATATATATATTCCTCCTTCATGAAAGCACATGTTTTCTGAAGCTTGAGAAGAGCAATAAGTAACAGGTCCTTGTGGCACATGAGAAAAGGATGTACATTCACCAGGGCCACGTTCAGCCCCAACAAAACGTTTATTTAAATGAAAACAAACAGTGGCGCGTTGAACATTCTTGCAAGCCATGGAAGGACTGACTGAGAAAGCCTTCTCTGGGCTTTAAAGCATAGGCCTACGTCATTATTGATTCAGGCTACACCCGCGAGACACTCAACAAACGGGAGCAGACATACCTCAAAGCCTGTTGCAAATGTTCCGCACCATTGGGAGAAAACGTATCGTTCAACCAAGAAGCCGTGAATCCAAAACATGGTAACTGAATGCAGTATCAGGCCAAAATGGAACAGCACCGGCGAAAAGTGTGTTCAATAACTCTTGTTCGATTGGGTGAAAATAACTTATGGTGAGAGAAAGTTGGCTCTGTATGTTGTGTGCTTTGAGGTTTGTGACATTTATGAAATACACAAAATGAAACACTACTTTCAGCAAACCAAATGAAGCCAAATCCCACACAAACTTATCTTCAGTCTCGGTCACCTACTGACTGAATGTTATCCTACATCCAATGCATAACGTATTTCTTTGCAAATGTTTAAGCCAGACCATATACTATGCCATATACAAGCCTCTCTCTCCAGCTCAACACCTAGTGATTTACCAGGCGAACTTGCGATGCAGTGATATTTTGAATGTCTTCGCCCTTCAAACAGCTAAGCTTGGCTAGTCCAGGTATAATGTCAAGAAACCGACAGTTATTGAGAGCTGAGTGTGGCTGGATAAGCAGAAGCGCAATAATATTGTATTTTTTAGACTCTGACAGCTCAGAGAAGACAAATTGATGACAGAAGCAGAGGCATTATTTCTTCTGCTGACTACGTAAGCTTCAGTTGTTCATTATTCCTGCTGCGGCAAGGCATCGAGATAGCTTGTTACATAGACGTACAGTAAAAACAATGTGTAATTAAGGTAAATTGAAAATGTCATCCAACAAAGTTACATTTTGCCAGCATTTCAATCCAACTGCTAGCACACACTCTAATTTATACGTATGGCAACTCAGCAGTTTAATGACATTGAATATTTGACATGACGAGTCAAGGTCCAACTGTCTCTTCATTACCTTTACTGAAAATATTACATGTATTAAGTAAGTTATACACTGTTAATATAACCATTAGGTGAAGACCCAGTGAAGTTATCTGTCAATCTCACAAGGCGTGCATAGAACAGTCCAGCGGACAGGTGAGCAGGAGTGCTTGTAATGTTCCTGTTCAGGGTGAACCTTGCACCCACAAGGCCACAGAGCCAGTCCATTAACAGCGGCTTTCCAGTTTTAGCAGCCTGCCACAGTGGATTGAGAAGACTGTGGTTGTCCTTTGCATGTTGTACAGCTCCGTTTAGAAGCATTAATCAGGGCAACGACAGGCCAGTAATGCAGTGTCCACTTGTAGCCCTGTGGTACTCCCCTCTTTATATCTCTAATCAGCCTCAATAGAAAGTCGTGCATGTGGCATTTTCTCTCTATAAGTGTATTTGAGTGGTTGTTTTTTTAATGCTACAAATTACAAATGATATATACCCAAGGTCACAGAATGGATGCTACTTCAATAAACAGTACAAAAATTGTGCTTCATTTCTGTGTTGCTTTTAACGGGAGAGAAAGGAGAAACAGGTCTCCACATGAATTGACAAGCACAGATCTTTTCCTTTGGAATCTCTGCTTTGATCAAAACTGAGGCATCGGGAAAATATATTCTGTCACACAGCGGGTGGGTGTGAATCTTTCTGCTGAAGTAAACGGTTTATTCATTTATCTTATAAATGAAAGTTATTTTTTGTCAGTACTTCAAGAAAACGCATGACAATATCAAATGAGTATCCTGCTGACATATCACAGCAGGAATGTACTGTATACTAAATACACGCAGTTATGTTTGTAGAAATTGCTTTATTAAGGGGTTTCAGGCGGTTTCTCCGTATGCTAATTATCACCTTGTCCACTAACAGCCTACAGACTGGGAAAATCTGATTTTTTTTTTTTTTTTTGGCAGACGCTTTTAATCCAAAGCGACTTACAAGTGCATAGGTTCTACCATAAATGATATGAATTAAATTATATTCAACGGGACTCGTATAAGAGTCTACCTTGAAATCAAGATGCTGAAGACAATGAGAGCAACAGAAACGCGTCCAAGAGCATTCACACTGAATCACGTCTTCCTTCTGAGCTGATTGTAGCATCTGCTTGGAATAAACAGTGCCATATGGTCTGAGATCATACAGCCCCGGGCGGTACACGATGGTTGACATCAGAAGTTAAAAGGACAAACGAGTCTGAAGTGCTAAACGTTGGCATTTACCTTCTGAGCGGTCTACACCTCGGGCCAGGGCATGCTGGGAAAGAAAATCAGCGGGACAGCCTTGACAGAGAGGACTGGAAGCGGTAGGCATTGCAAAACCACCCCCCCACCCCCCCGTCTCTGCTCTCTACCCAATCCAATACCGATCTGTGATCAGTGCTCAGTAAACCGGTCGGTGGCTGTTCCCGACACTCTGGCCCACACTGGACTCCAGTGTTGCTAAGCGCAGCGGCGGGGGTGGAACAGCGTTTGAATTCCAAGCCCCGCGACAATGAAAAATGCATCACTTCCTGCCCGAGTGTGCTCTGGCACTCATCAAATGGCAAACCGATGTTAACTCGCCCAGCCGGCGGGACCCCCTTCACACATGGGAGTCATGGCATTACCGAGTACAAGCAAACCGTCTCAAGCCCGGCCCAGTCACTGAATAATGAATGAACTCCACTCAGGGGAGCAGCGCACAGCGGAATGCTTACAGTTGCTGCGATTGGGCCAAAGTCCCAAATCCCACTGTCTTGTGGGTAAGTCAGTTTTAGCTAATAGTAATGCAACAAGCCAAAATCTCGAAAAACACCAACTTGTCTTCCATATGTAGAGTTAATATAAATCTCCCCTTTTACCATGGGAGTACAAACTAGAATTTAAATCACTATTAACCAATAATTGCAAGAAATTATTAAACTGCAGTTTGCACAAAAGCACGCAAATGTAATCTTGTGTATATTGATAAAAAGGTGGAATCTCAACATCAAATAAACCAATATCAAATCTCAATATCACATTTTCCAAATGTATGCTCACCTCAAATCAAGATCAGTTGAATGAATAATGACACATTTTAAGATCATATTTCTGAAGTAAAAATCAATCAATTTCCATGTAACTGAAGGAAAAATTATAAAAAAGTATAAAACAAAATAAAACAATGCAATTAACTTGTATTCACTCAATATCTCATGAAAAAAGCAAGAATACTAACAAAGACATACTAACCTTAGCTGGCAATAGACCCCTCTATGTTTTGATGGGAACTGATTAAATGCTCTACAAAGGTCATAAGCATAAGCTTTACATATTCATTGTTCAGGAGTAGTTTCAATTACCATACATTAGTGCCCAGCATTACACAATATAAAAATGCTTGTTTCTAAGGAGGCAGCTGCTGGCAGACTATGTATATTGCACACATGCACGCACATGTGCACACACACACACACACACACACACACACACACACACACACACACACACACACACACACACTCACACACAATCGCCCTTCAGTTCAGGCCATCTGAAAGCATGGAGAAGCTTAACTGCATGGTGTGCGCATAGACCTTGAGACAGTATTACTCCAGCAATGCGCATGAGCCCCATACTCCAGTTCCCCTCCCAGCATCCCTATCCCCAGAGACCACTCTCCCCTACAAGCTTCCACTCATATCGTTACCTGGCAACGTAACTTAGCAACCTAACAGCATGGGTTCAAATGTTCAGCGCAACATAGTGGAATTACTGGGTACTACTGCATAAACAAGGACACCAGTGCTTATTCAGTTAAATTAAATATATTGTATATTTTTCGAAAGGCGAATGTTGAATGAGGTAGGACTAAACATATGCTCTTCAAATCGGTGCTGTTTTAAGAGTGGAAATGTGAATTAATAAATAAAATGACAAATTCAAATGAAATCCTGAAGCGATATCTTACTTTGAGTCGTTCAGAAACGCCTTCGATGACGCTTATTGTAAATTCGGCTATTTTAGGGGAACGGAAGGCTCCCTTCTTATGATCACCATCGTAGTCTGCTTTGGTCTTCACCACCACCTAGAACGGAAAAAATGCACACGGTAATGATAAATGATTTGAGCTTAAGCTAATTACCACCGCTTTAGAACAGAGGACTGGGTTGTCGTTCCGAAGGCCTAAATCGTTCGAATCGTTACTTTGTTATTTCAGCCTTCTTGACTTCGTTACAAGCATTCAGAGATGCAGTACAGAAATCGTTTTCGAGTCGGTTCATATTTTTGCGGTGGCAGTTTTTCCCTGCATATTTTAAGGTCAATCAATCTGCTCCATTTTGAATTTTAAGTGGAATGCAAACTTAATTAGCTACAAACACAAGAAAGCGTAGCTACATTCTAGATTAAGATATATCCAGTTTAAATATTATTCATTTGTTTACGTCAAGTAAGACTGGCTGACAATTGGTTATATGTAATTGCTTTGAATATAACCCAATTAATTAATTAAGCTACATCGCCTAGGCTACTGCACAGAAGACCATGCCCTTAATCATGTATCATACAAACAATATCTGACAAACGTACTTCTGATTTAAATACTGAGCACATCGAATACATAAGAAGCACGTGTGTAAATAGGCTAATCAGACGGACATCGTTTATTGGGGAAAGGCTAATCAGACTATGCGGACCCATATTTTCACGTGAATCTAGCAACAATCAATCTTTGTATTATCTTTGAAACGATTATATATTTATCTTTGTATTATTGCTCATCTAGAAATGTTGATTGACGTAATATTAAAATGAAATAACTAAATCTCACCTTGTCAGGAGGAGGAAACTGCAGTTGATTGACATCTAGAGGTGTTATAAGGGGAATAGTGTCAAATCCATCTTCCGAGACGGGCTTTGCGTTATTCTTTTCGCAAAAATTGTTCCCCAATTTCACCATTTTCACAGGCTAGCAGAACCTTTGTGATCTGGGGAAAAAAAGAAAACACAAAGAGTGCTTGTTCGACGTCCTGTGCTGGATTGCGTTTTTTAGTCGTGAAGAAAATGTTTTACAGTTTTATCAAGGAATACCTTGTGACGAGCACCTGCATATTATAGGCTAATTGGATTATAAAACAAAGGATAGCCTTACTAACAATAGCTATTTTATCTTATGGCCTGGGATAGGTTCACCAGCAGCCTGGTATCCAGCCGTCATATTAATGTAAAATCTTTGTTTTTAATTTAGTGGACTAGCTAGCCAATTACATTGCTGAATTGCCTTGTCCAATATAACACATTATTAAGAACATTTCTAGCCTGGGCTACAATATGGTCCAGCGATCCATTCATTCATTATTTTCATTGAGGCATCTACCTTACTGCAGAGATTCGTAAATACGCACACATACAGCCCAGCATCAGTGCTGTGGAGTCACATTACGTGCATCTTCTAAAACACTTACCTTTGCGATATACGAACCGAAGGGGGACGCAGTGAAAATCCCGGCACCAGCTTAAAGAAGAGGTACAGTTAAAACAACAGCTCTAATGGCTTAATTCTGTGCCACCGGGTGCAGGTATGACGCAGCTGATTTGCACGGTAGATATGTGGCTAGCGGTACAGCTGCTGCATAGGACCTGTTCCTCCGAGCTATGGAAGCGAGAACCGTTGCTATCCATTGATGTAATGGCATCACATCCACGCGCTCAAAGGCAGGGAGGGGTGCGGAGCCCGTTGAAAAACCCTCCCAGAGCTTGGAGATGGACGTAAGAACGGTTGACCCTATGCAGGCTATTATGATTTTAACTAAATTTTTATAATAATCCTGAATCACAGTAGCCCACACTCTTTCATGTTTATTTGAAAAATTACATTAAATGACATAGGAGGAACATGTCTGTGTGACTGTGATCTGCTTTGTACTCAAATAATTCGCATAGGCACTGCAACGAGTGGTAGAATAGGGGCGACTGCCTATAGATCCTGATGAAAGAAAATAGTCTTTGAAAATAGTTTAGCCTTTAGAAACCATTTTCAGCATTTTTCATCTATTCACGCCAGAATAGCTCATTACGACACGTGAATTGTTCTCCGAAGCGATTTGAACGCGTTTGAAAATTACTGTAGCGGTGCTGCTGACGTGTACGGGACAATACCTGACTGCAGCCTGGATTATCGCTCTCGAAATTAATAATTATCGAAAGAAAACCGTAACAACGACGTTTACCCAGAAGCAGGCCTGTTGAAGTGCGTCTCTGCACTGCCTTCCTTGCCATGGCAACCGCTTCAATTGAACGGTGACGACTGTATTGATTTGAGCAGTGGGCCACAGTAATTACCATAACACCTCAGTCCCAAGAGGTTGTTTCCAGAGTAGAACCACTGGTATGCACACTCAACCACCCTTTGTCCACCATAACAGTTCATAGACCATATGATCTCCACCCATTCCCCCTTTCTCCGTTAAAAAAAATAATAATAATCATATCCACACACACTACAATCAGTGGTTCCCAGCCTTGTTCATGGAGATATACTGTTTTGTAGGTTTTCATACAACCCTCAGTTTGTACCCCTGATTCTACTAATTAGCAGCTCAACTCTCTGGCTGTTTAATGAAGTGTGTTTTGTTAGGTTTCAAGAGGAAACCTACAGGGCAGCAAATCTCCAGGAACAGGGTTGGGACCACTTCTCTGAATGCAATTTGTGCTTTTGTTTAAGACAATTAATATAATTTCTGTTTTATATGATATAGCCATACATCCACCACTATTTTTTACTTATTGGTCTTCTGCTGCTGTAGCCTATCCACTTAGATGTTTAAAGTGTTGTGTGTTCAGAGATGCTCTTCTGCAAACCACTGTGTGGTTCTTACTGTCACCTTCCTGTCAGCTTTGACCAGTCTGGCCATTCTCCACTGACCTCTTTCATTAACAATGCATTTTTGGCTGCAGAACTGCTGCTCACTGGATGTTTTTTGTTTATTGCACCTTTCTCTGCTCTAGAGACTGTTGTGCATGGAAATCCAAAGCGATCAGCAGTTTCTTAGATACTCAAACCACCCTGTCTGGCACCAACAATCATTCCATGTTCAAAGTCACTTAGATCACATTTCTTCCCCATTCTGACATTTGGTCTGAAAACATCTGAATCTCTTGCCCATGTCTGCATGCTTGTATGCATTTAGTTGCTGCCACATGATTGGCTGATAAAATGTTGGCATTAACAAGCTGGTGTACATGTCTACCTAATAAAGTGCTCACTGAGTGTATGTCAATTAGAAAGCAAAAAGACAAAATCTCAGACCTGTTATTTTCTCATATTCTGTGTCATCTGAATCTAATTCATTCAATTTTAGCAGATGTAAAGTAATGAAATAGTAATTATTCCAACCTGATGAGATTCCCAAGTTAATGAAGAGGTTCATACAGAATATGAGGTGGGCATCTCAATAGGATATAAACACTCTCCTTTTATGTATGTATTATTTTTGACACATTTAAACCAAGCAGGATATAGATCAATGAGATATGGTTTTCAGATATTTTAATTTTTAAAAGTGAAGAAAATACTTTAAAAAACATTTTGGTTCACCTGAGCCCCATTTTTCTATAATAAACAATTAGCAAAATGTCATTTCTTCTCCATTCTCATGTTTTGCCTGAACAAAAACTCAACATATTTACCTCTTGACCATGTCTGGATGCTTTTATATTTGCACTCGATTGGCTCATTAGGTATGTGCATCAACGATTTGGTGTACAGGTCTACCTAATAAAGTGATCACTGAATGTATATTACAGTAATATAGAACAGATATGATACATTAATGTTAATAAGTCAAAGTTACACACACACACACACACACACACACACACACACACACACACACACACTTCTGTTTGTTTTTAAAGAGCCATTTAAGTTTATTCATTATTAAGTAGCCTAATGCATGTTGGAGCTCACATAAATACAGACGTTCTGTTACTAAAACTAAAATGTAATTTTATGAATAGGGTATTGGCTTCAAGTCAGAATTGGGAGGGGACATAATCGCATGGACCCTCTGGGGACGGGAGAGGAACCATTTTGTCGGTGACTTTGGAACAGACCATGAAGCAGAAAGACTACACTACCCAGAGTCTGAATTCCCCCTAATAACTATTTTACCTCAAGATAAATGAACATTGATTGAAGAATCCAATGTCTTACAGAGGCAAAACAGATATATACCATCTTGTTTTCTCCCATCACTCCTTTTTTATTGGTCACACTAAATTACATTGTTAAAATGGACAGTGTTGGCCAATTTCAAAATATTTAAAAAGAACAAACAAGTGAAGCACATGGAATCAGCCTTTGATCATGCAGAATGTCTGACTTGGAAAATTAGCAGTCTTGACGTGCCTATAGAGCACTGCTCCAGTGCACATTAATGTAGCACTAGTGTGTAAGAGGTATCACTTTCTTATTATGAAGGGGTGTTTAATTGTGCATGGTGAATGGGTCACTTGTCTCAACAGGCAATGGATTTTGTTAAAACACACACACACACATACACAAAGAAGACCACAAGGCAGAAATGTGAATTTAATGGAGTCTTTTGCAACGATAGTAAAAAGCAATGTTGTGTAGTGATGGAATTGAGTGTTCCCTGCATCTATTTGAGTGTAGACCTTAAAACTAAAGTGTTACCCTCCAAGAAATTCAAGTTGGCAAGTGCAAGCTCAATGGTGCGAACTGGAGCTGACAGGTCGTGGTCGTTCTCTTTAATTGAAGCGCATGCATCCTGTAATGAACCTATTTTCAGTGCGTTGCCTAGCTACGGAATCTGTGACAGTGAGAGCAGAAGGTGTGAGTTTCAGGGCCATGGTCAAATGAAGGACAAATAAATGACACACCGCCCATGTGCAGATAACTGCAGACAGGACCATGTGATTAGGACAATAACGAGAGTCAAAACAGCAATGGGCATCCCATTAATGCTGCCAGGTATCTCTTAATTTCATACGCAATCCAATGAAATATCCAATGTCACTACTTCGTGAGGCCTTTACTGGCAGGAGCATTGCATTTTCATTTCCACACCACTGAGATTGTATCGGAAAGTGCAGTTTAATTTTGGCATCATAGTTACGTAACCTATTCCTGAATAATGAACAATTAATAGCAAACATAAGATAGAGGGGTGTGTTTATTTATACTATATTTTTAGAAACGTACAGTACATTTTCCTTGCCTGTACAAACCTGTCAACCATAAATGATTTGCCATGCTATAATTTCATTATGGCCATCCACTTAATTAATTTTTATTTGACAATCAATTTTTAGGTGCATTTTTAAAAATAATTCAGTTCCCTCTAGCATGTTCAGTACTCATTGGACACGGTAGTTATTTTACATAGATAAGACCAATTAAGTGTGAATAGTACTCAGATATAATTACAATAACACACAAATACAATATCTAAACTAATTGTATATCTAGAATCCATGTAGAATGAAGGATTCAGAAGTGTTCCAAACATGTATTCCAGACCTGCTTAAAATCACAGTACAAATTCAGTTCTACAAATTATTGGATCATTTATCTTCCATTTTAAAACAGTTTGTGTATTACAAAAAGGTGTATAAAATGGCATGCTAATGTACGTTTAACTTATTCCAACCTATCTATACCATTTTAGCTATGCTGATAGAACAAGTTGAAACAACTTCTGTAATCCACTTTATTAATCCCTTTTTAAAAATGTAAAACCCCCAAATCCTCCCTGAGTGGATTTTTGCTGGAACCAAAGAGATTATGTGCCATAAGCTTCTCTTCATAGCTTTCATTTGATACCCAGGTACTGCTGTTTTCCTTTCTCAATGCAGTTCCTTTTTCTGCATCCATGTCATTTTTGCCCTCCTGTTCTCAAGGTCAAAAATTACCTACCTATCTTTGAGTTTAACAGCAGTGAAAATCCCTTCATTTTATTTTTTCAGCACAAAATTGAATGGCTTTTCCTGGAGTGACCTTACTATTCCAAAATCTCAAACATTGCCCCTTTTAGATTTTTATAAAAGCAGTACACCGTCAGGGTAAGGGAGTCTTTTTAAACCCTACAGTAATGACACCAACGCCACACATCTATTACATTCATTCATTCATTCATCATCCTAACCCACTTATCCTGAACAGGGTCGCAGGGGGCTGGAGCCTATCCCAGCATACATTGGGTGAAAGGCAGGAATACACCCTGGACAGGTCGCCAGTCCATCGCAGGGCACACACACCATTCACTCACACACACATACCTATGGGCAATTTAGACTCTCCAATCAGCCTAACCTGCATGTCTTTGGACTGTGGGAGGAAACTGGAGTACCCGGAGGAAACCCATGCGAAGACGGGGAGAACATGCAAACTCCGCACAGAGAGGCCCTGGCCGACGGGGATTCGAACCCAGGACCTCCTTGCTGTAAGGCGGCAGTGCTACCCACTGCACCATCTGTGGCGCCATACATCTATTACAGCAACAAAAAAAATAAAAATAAAAAATTAATAAATAGAAAATTAATAAATTAATTAATTTAAAAAAAAGGGTTTTTTATTATTCAAATAAATAAATAAATAAAATAAAATACACCAATGTACTGATAACTGACAGGTTGTTTCTACATTCCACAAAAATATTGATTTCAATTAGGGCTTAACTCAATGAAGAGGCTTTATCAAGTAAGGGTGGGTCATTTTTCACCCACGGTGTGTGTCCACAGACAATACAGGAGGGTTAAAAGTGTGGTGGCCTCCCCCACCTCCCTCATCCCTCACAGCTGATGACTATGTCTCCTTCTTTTCAACCCTCTCCCCCTCCTGACCCTCCTACCTTCCCCAACTCCCCATCCTCATTTGCTCCCCTCTCTGACTCTGACACTTTGAAACACCTTGCATCCCACCGCCCAACCACCTGTCCTCTTGACCCCTCTCTCCTTCTGCAATCCATTTCTAATGTCATCCTCCCTTATTTCTCTCCTCCCTAATGCACACTTCCCATTCTTCTGGCACAATGCCCTCTACACTTCAGAGGGCCAGAGTCACTCCACTTCCCAAAAAACTTGCTCCGAACAACTACCGGCCGGTCTCCCTTCTTCCTTTCCTATCTAAAACTCTGTAACTGTCTGTTCTCAACTGTCAACTTATCTCCTCCAGAACAATCTTCACGATCCCAAGCAGTCAGGCTGCAAGAGTGGCCACTCCACTGAGTCCGCCCTACTCGCTGTCACTGAGGCATTCCACTCTGCTAGAGCCAAATCCCTCTTCCTCGACCTGTCGGCCGCCTTCGATACAGTCAACAGGATCTGCACTTGGTTGACTTCCTACCTCACAGATCATTCTTACCAGGTGACTTGGAGGGGCTCAGTCTCTGACCCATGCCCCCTATGGACTGGTGTCCCACAGGGCTCAGTTTTTGGTCCTCTCCTCTTCTTTCTGTGCACCATGTCTCTTGGATCTGTTATCTCTTCTTATGGCTTTTCTTACTACTCTTATGCCAATGACACCCAACTCTTTCATTCCTTGCTTCCTGATACTCAGGTCACCATGCAGATCTCTGTCTGCTTGCCTGACATCTCTGTGTGGATGACTGCCCACCACCTGAAGATTAACCTTGGCAAGACTGAGAATCTCTACATCCCTGCTAAGTCCTCTTCGACAATTGATCTCTCACCGATTGCGAGGACTTTTTAGTATCCTCTTTCCATACAGCCAAGAATCTTGGGGTGACCCTTGATCACCATCTCACCCTTGCTCCACACATATCCTCCACTGCCAGAACCTGCAGGTTCTTCCTCCATAACATACGCTATATCTGTCATCTCCTGATGGAGAAAGCCTCCTAGTGGGCGTGTGTCATCTCCCGTCTGGATTACTGCAACTCCCTCCTGGCCGGTCTCCCAGCTTGTGCCAGCACAAGCCCCTCCAGCTGGTCCAGAATGCTGCAGCCCGCCTGACCACCAGTCAGTCCAGGTTGGCTCATGTCACCCCACTTTGCATTGCCCTCCACTGACTTATAATTGCCACACACATCCGCTTCAAAACGCTAGTATTGGCATTCCAGACTGCCAAGAGGACTTCCCCACTGTACATTGAGACTTGAATTGCTCCCTACACCCCAGCAAGACCACTCCGATCTGCCAGCTCTGGTCACCTTGTGGTCCCCTAATTATGAGCACCAGGTGGTCGAGCTACATGTTCACGCCTGTTACCTGTTCAGGTTCCTCAGTGGTGGAATGACCTACCTACCACTGTCAGAATGGCAGAATCCCTCCCCATTTTTTGATGCGGTGGTAAACACACCTTTTCAGACTGTACTTTAGGCCTCCCTCCTGATTTACTCACCCCAATATATCTCTTGTATACCCTATATAACAATTTTCTTTGGTTAAAACTGCTCTACATGCATGTCTTGCTATTTATGGATTTGATGCTTTTCACTTGGATTAAAGGTGTTATTAAAATGTTAAATGTCAATGTAAATATAACATTAACATCAACCTTTAATTCATTCTTTTTGCTATATGTCCAATCTGACTTTTCTTCTTCTCCACAATCCATAAAAGAGTTGCCTATACTATTGCCCCTCTAAAAATGTCCTACTGTACACTGTTTAAATACAACTGTAAAATGTCATGAGGCGGCACGGATGGTGCAGTGGGTAGCACTGCCGCCTCACAGCAAGGAGGTCCTGGGTTCGAATCCCGGTCGGCCGGGGCCTCTCTGTGCGGAGTTCGCATGTTCTCCCCGTGTCTGCGTGGGTTTCCTCCGGGTACTCCGGTTTCCTCCCACAGTCCAAAGACATGCACGTTAGACTGATTGGAGAGTCTAAATTGCCCGTAGGTATGAGTGTGTGAGTATGTGAGTGAATGGTGTGTGTGCCCTGCGATGGACTGGCGACCTGTCCAGGGTGTATTCCTGCCTTTCGCCCAATGTATGCTGGGATAGGCTCCAGCCCCCCTGCGACCCTGATCAGGATAAGCGGGTTCAGATAATGGATGGATGGATGGATGTAAAATGTCATTGGAAAACATAACTGTTTGGATACTAATATCCTGATGAAAGCCCTGTGGCACTTCATTTCCCATAACACCATGCTCATGCGTGATCCACCTCATCGTTCTACCCTGTACTCTATGCTGTGGCCAATTCTACTTTGAGTTTCAGAATGACAATTAATTACTTCTGTGGCATTTTGCTGAATGCAATTTTGAAAGGTTTTAAGAAATATTGCATACATTTTATATCAATTGGGATCAAAGGGCATGGTCATGACTATGAGATGTCCTTTGCCTGTATAGATAAAGAACAGGGACACTGAAGCTGGGTTTGGTTACCTTGTACCACCAGCAGGGTGCGCTACCTCCAAATTCATGTTTAATGTATTTCAATCCTGTATAACAATGTTCTGTTCGGTGATATAATACCAATAATTGCCAGTAGAGGGCCATACCTAAATAAGCAGCGGTATTGTAGGGGCCCTGCATAGTACTACTGTTGTAAAATGTTGCACATTTTCAGTTAAATATTTAATTGACGGTCTCTAGCAACATATCCAGGTTTTCAGGACTAGTTTTCATCTGGGAAAATCTTTAATCTAAATTCATATGGCACAAAATAATTTTAAAAATTGTGCTTATGGGTCAAAGTGTTCTGCATTTCATTTATAAACATAAATACAAAACATTGTACATTGCAGTCATCAAACAAGATGCTTTCTTAAAATATGTGTTCACTACTGGGAAGTATGCCTACACTGCGCGGGTACAGACCTGGTTACATTTACATTTACATTTTACATTTTAGTCATTTGGCAGACGCTTTTAATCCAAAGCGACTTACAAGTGCATAGGTTCTACCATAAGTCAGAGCATCACATCCAGAAACTAGCAAAATACACAGGAAATGCTGTTCTAAACATAGTTGCCATCAGAAGTTTTTTTTTAATTTTATTTTATTTTTATTTTTTTTGGGGGGGGGGGGGTTAGACAAGGATAGGGATATCAGAAAGGAGGGGCAGGGGAAGTCAGGGGGGAGGACTAAGGTAGAGTTTGAAAAGGTGGGTTTTGAGTCTGCGTCGAAATAGGGGGAGGGATTCTGCTGTCCTGACAGTGGTAGGCAGGTCATTCCACCACTGAGGAACCAGAACGGAAAACAGGCGTGAACGTGCAGCTCGACCGCCAGGTGCACGTAGAGAGGGAACCTTAAGGCGACCAGAGCTGGCAGACCGGAGTGGTCTAGCTGGGGAGTAGGGAGTGATCAGGGATTGTATGTAAGGTGGGGCAGTCCCCTTAGCAGCCTGAAATGCCAACACTAGGGCCTTGAAACGGATGCGTGCGGCAATGGGAAGCCAGTGGAGGCCAATGAGAAGCGGGGTGACATGAGCCGACCTGGGCTGATTGGTGATCAGGCGGGCTGCAGCATTCTGGACCAGCTGGAGGGGCTTGATGGCACACGCTGGGAGACCGGCTAGGAGGGAGTTGCAGTAATCCAGGCGGGAAATGACGAGCGCCTGCACTAGGAGCTGGGTGGCTTTCTCAGTCAGGAGATGACGGATACGGCGTATATTATGCAGAAAGAACCTGCAGGTTCTGGCAGTGGAGGATACTTGTGGAGCCAGGGTGAGGCAGTTATCAAGAGTCACCCCAAGATTCTTTGCCGTACGGGAGGAGGAAACTACAAAGTCCTCAACAGTCAATGAGAGGTCGATTGACAGAGAGGACTTAGCAGAGATGTAGAGAAGCTCAGTTTTGGCAAGGTTGAGCTTCAGGTGATGGGAAGTCATCCACGCAGAGATATCAGCCAAGCAGGCAGAGATCCGTGTGGTGATTTGGGTGTCGGGGGGGAAGGAAATGAAGAGTTGGGTGTCATCAGCGTAGGAGTGATAAGAAAAGCCGTGGGAAGAGATAACAGAACCAAGAGACATGGTGTATAGCGAGAAGAGGAGAGGCCCAAGAATCGAGCCCTGCGGGACTCCAGTTTGTAGGGGTTGAGGGTCGGAGACTGCGCCCCTCCAAGTCACCTTGTAGGAGCGACCAGAGAGGTAGGAGGAAAACCAAGCGAGTGCAGAACCTGTGACACCCATCCCAGACAGCGATGAGAGCAGAATCTCATGGTTGACTGTATCGAAGGCGGCTGATAGGTCGAGGAAGATGAGGACAGAGGAGAGGGATTTTGCTTTAGCAGAGTGGAGTGCCTCAGTGACCGCGAGCAGGGCGGTTTCAGTGGAGTGGCCACTCTTGAAGCCAGACTGGTTGGGGTCATGGAGATTGTTGTGGAGAAGATAAGTGGACAGTTGGGAGCAGACCGCCCGTTCCAGGGTTTTAGCGAGAAAGGGAAGAAGAGAGACAGGCCGGTAGTTGTTCAGGGCAGAGGGGTCAAGAATAGGTTTTTTGAGGAGGGGAGTGACTCTGGCCCTCTTCAGGGAAGAGGGCATGGTGCCGGAAGAGAGGGAGGTGTTGATTAGAGAGGAGAGAAAAGGGAGAATGTCCTCAGATATAGATTGTAGGAGGGGAGAGGGGATGGGGTCAAGAGGACAGGTGGTTGGGCGGTGGGAAGTAAGGAGTTTCAGTGTGTCGGCGTCAGAGAGGGGAGAAAAGGAGGTTAGGGAGTTGGGGAGGGTAGGAGGGTCAGCAGGGGTGGAGGGTTGGGAGAAGGAATTGCGAATAGCATCGACCTTCTTTTCAAAGAAGGAGACGAAGTCATCAGGTGTGAGTGATGAGGGGGGTGGGGGGGGAGGGGGGGCCAGAAGAGAGGAGAAAGTTGAAAACAGTTTGCGGGGATTAGAGGCGGCCACGTTAATTTTCGAGTGAAAGAAGGAAGATTTAGCTAGAGAGACAGAGGAATGGAAAGATGATAAGAGGGCATGGAAGGAAGCCATATCACTGGGGAGACAGGACCTTTTCCATTTTCTCTCCGCCGCCCGCAGTTCGGTTCGGACAGCTCGTAGAGCATCAGAAAGCCAAGGACTGGGGGGGGAGGCCCGAGCTAGTTTGGTGGTGAGGGGACACAGAGAGTCAAAGGAAGATGAGAGGGAGGACATGAGAGTTGTAGCCACATCATCGGGAGACAGTCGAGAGAAAGACTCCGCAGATGGTAGGGAGGAGAGGATTGTAGATGAGAGGGTGGAGGAAGACAGGTGGCGTAGGTTCCGTCGACAGGTGACAGTGGATGGTGGGAGAGATGGATGGGTGTTAGAGGAGAGTGGAAGAGAGAAAGAGATGAAGGAGTGGTCAGATATATGGAGTGGTGTTACAGAGAGGTTGGTTGTTGTGCAGCTCCTTGTGAAGATGAGGTCAAGAAGGTTGCCTGCTTTGTGGGTGGGAGGGGAAAGAGTGAGGGTAAGGTCAAAAGAAGAGAGGAGGGAGAGAAAGGTAGACTGGGTGGACTCTGAGTTGAGGTTGAAGTCACCCAGGAGGATCAGGGGGGTGTCATTGACAGGTGAGGAGTTGAGGAGGATGTCCATCTCATCCAAAAAGTTTCCCAGAGGACCCGGGGGGTCTCCCAGTGAACAAAGAGCCAAGAGTACCTCTATTGCAGGTCACACTTGGTTCCCAGGCCAGTAGTTGAATAGCCCTGCTGTACATAAACTATTTAGAAACATGATAATACTAAGAATGACCAATAACAACAACAACAAAAAAGTACATTAGAACATTACTGTACTTTCAGGGTACATTCGAGAAATGTGTTCCTTAAAGGACCAAAATGTTCATCCACTGTGCCTTTATTTCTGAGAGGGTATGTGGATAAGTGATTGTGGAGTAGGCATCATCCAAGCAAAGCTGTTTTCTGTAGACAGCTTTTTCTGAGTTCTCGGTTGAATTAAAAATGCATTTCATCAAATACAGTCTTGAGTTACTAAAAGACTTTTGTTCCCATGGTTAAACAAAAACATCTTTTCTCCAGTTAATCTGAGGCCTAGTTGCATTTAATTCTGACACGTGCAAGATTAAGAGGCTTGCGTGTTCAACGATTGATGTGTTCTTGTTTAGTAGTCTCTGTTTCCATCTGCTGGTTAGCTATGGGTACTGCATGGTGAAAACATTGCCTACCTGGCTGAATTCTGTGTAGGGTCTATTTAATTTGCCTCACAGCAAGGAGGTCCTGGGTTCGAATCCCGGTCGGCCGGGGCCTCTCTGTGTGGAGTTTGCATGTTCTCCCCGTGTTTCGTCGGTTTCCTCCGGGTACTCCGGTTTCCTCCCACAGTCCAAAGACATGCAGGTTAGGGTGATTGGAGAGTCTAAATTGCCCATAGGTATGATTGTGGGAGTGAATGGTGTGTGTGCCCTGCGATGGACTGGCGACCCGTCCAGGGTGTATTCCTGCCTTTTGCCCAATGTATGCTGGGATAGACTCCAGCCCCCCTGCGACCCTGTTCAGGATAAGCGGGTTCAGATAATGGATGGATGGATGGATGGTCTATTTAATTTGGCATAAAGTACCCAATATGGTTAATAGTGTGATATTGTGAGTATTCCTCAAAATTTATTATATGTTCTTTATATTACACAGTATTTTTTATATTGTATCTGCCTTGAAGGGGCCTCTTGTGGATTCAGCTTGCACAACAGCACTTTATCACATCTCTTCATTACTGATGTTCTCCACTTCTGAAAGATGCTGTGGATAACAGCGTCTACAAATTGACTGCAGTGCATATCTCGTATCATGTGAATGAGATAGCTGTATTCTGGCAGTACCCTGGTGTTCCCTTTATAGCATTCTGAATGACTGCCAATATTATTTATAGGCAAAAGTTGCTTTTGCCCTTTCGGAACACTGTTTTTAGAAAGGACTTAGAGATGAAGGCATGAATGCTCAGGGTATTAAATACATTAAGGTCAGAGGTTGGTGTGCTATGAACAGATATGGCCCTAATTGTCCACCTCTGTATAGGATTTTAATTATTGAAATCTATTTTTATTTTTTTAAATCATGCACGCACACATGCTGTACCATCAATTATAATCCATAAAAATGATTAGTGGAGTTATAGATTTGATGTGATCACGAGTTTCTTCCTTTTCCAGCTGTAGCCCTACTGCAGTTGGTTAAATGATTAACTGTGCCATCATTAAAAGCTGAATTACATAGTAGCGTAATGCTTAAGTCAAAGTTGTCATTTTCGTTATACTGTCACACGAACAAACAAACACATTAACTGACAGATAGTAGACCGATAGAACTAACAGTACAGTAGCGAGGTGCATTACCTAACACTGTGAAGCCAAAGGGGATGGAGTCAGTCACGTAGCACTGAACTTGATCTCCTTCTCTCGGCTTCCGTATTCGGAACATGCTGCACGGAAACATTCTGTGAGGGATTTGGTACGCTTTGACGAGGATGTTAAACCTACGTAATATGATTAGGGGGGTTTGCAGTCTTCCTAAACATGTAAAATGTATGCCAAATTTAAACCAGGTAAGTTATGATTTTATTGATTGACGTTTCACAAAGTGTCCATTCTCCAGCGATTGAGGAAGTTTAGGTATACATTCGATACACATTTCATAAGAATTTCATATTTCATAACAATCTTATTGTTTGTAGTGGAGAAACTACCCTCTATTTAACTTTTAACAACTAGCTAGCTGTGTGGCGTCATCTAACGTTGGCTGAAATAACCTACCCGATTATAGCAAACCAGAAATTAAGCCATTGTCAGAGAGCATATGCCAGAAAGTAGCCTAGTTTTAGGCAACTTTATAGCCGATGCTATCATTTATTTGGAACACTGATCATAATATTGCACAAAAAAGGTGATATAAATCAGTTGATATGTTGATTCATAAATGCGTAGGAATGAATACGCGAATTTGCAATTGGAATATCCCGTAATGTTTTTCCTGTAGGCCTATTTAAACTTGTTGCTATCTGCATTCTGCGTTATTATTTTACTGAAATAATCTGATCTAGGCTTGAATTCAGTAGAAGGCTCGTTGCTTTAACCTTTTGCACATTATTGTGAGTTTTAAATAGATTGTTCTACTATTTTGGTGGATCTATCCTGGGGCATTTGCGAAGTCTTGTAGAACTGAGGTGACAGCTACGTAACTGTATTAACCTTGGGAGAGCTTCCCACTTGGTCAGGTAATACATAGAACACTACTGTTTCCATTTTAGGGCTGCTTCATTACTAAGCTGTGAGTGCATATATGCACCGTGTGGCTAGGCTCGGTGGTGTGTTAGGGTTAGGGTTAGGGTTAGTGAGGTACAGCTACTCGAGAAAGAAACTTATTAGGTTTGATTTCGAAGGAAAACTAACTTGTGAAAACGCCCTCAATTCCACGGAGTGTGTGTGTGTGTGTGTGTGTGTGTAGCTTCTTTATGACGCCGGTAGGTGGCAGCCTTTGCTCTTTTTTTGTCCTCAGCTTCGGGCGTTTGTTTACAAAGGACCCCAGCAACAGCATGAGACTTTCTACGAGTTTCGCACTTACTCCATCAAGCCAGAGAATAACGCCGACTTCCTCAAACTGACAGAAGAGAAGATTCACCTTCGCATGGCTCTTGCAGGGCTCGTGGGCTACTGGAGCGTGAATTGTGGAGCCCTCAACCAAGTACTACAAATCTGGAAGTATGGTGAGGAAGCAGAGTGGAGAGTTCAACTGACGCACACTGCTCAAGCCATCCTGACGTCTTGGTCTCGTGTCTTTAGTTCTTAAAAATTTAAAATTGCTTGAACATCTCACCGACTATCCCCCTTATAAAGTGCAATGACCCCATGTTTTTAACGAGAATCATGTGGTACTTACTGGAATTGTACAGGAAAATTACTGTTTATTTCCTGACACATCCTGTTTGACGCAACACGCTGGCCTTTGTCAAATATGATACACATTTTAAAAAAAAGATAAAGCTACTGCTTTTGTTTTATACCTCTGACCTTATGTGAGGCCTTAAGGTGCTTTTAATAGATAACATGTTCATTCTGATGATCGGGTCAAATAAAAAATAAACAGCTGACAAACTGATCAGTTACATAAGCCTTTAAATCACACTCCGGTTACATATGGCTTAACAAGTGACAGAGGGCTGTGACTGGTTGTCCTGGTAATGCTTCATTGATGTCATTAGCGCGGAGGATATTTGTTTACTTAAATATTTGTATTAGAATTCCTGAGAACCGCAGTGGCCTACAGCGACTGTGCATATCGTCAGTGTTTGACCTTGGCACCATTGTTTAAAACGGTAGTGGCCAGACTATGTGTAGGGCCGGATCAGAATAAGTTAATAATAGCTTTATTTGTATCGCATATTTTGTTCAAAATGTACTTCGCAGACATAAGCGTAAAAGGAACTTACAGAAGAAAGCTAGAAATGAATGAAATAATAATAATACAATTTATATTATTAAAGGGAATACCTAAATTGGATTGGATACAGCAAATAAGGTCCTGATGAATGAAGGGCTAAAGTGAAACGGATTAAGAATATTTTAGGTGTTGTGGAGGATAAGGTGATGATACTTGTGTATTTGCATAATGTACAGCTCACTTTGTGTTGTGTGGAAGGGATGTTATGTATTATTTATCCTGTTTTAGTGGTTTTATGTGGAATTTACGATTAAAAATTAAATGTTGTCTTCCCCCTCTCCGCCTGTGACCCTCGGCCCCCCAGACAGCTACGCCCAGAGATCAGAGGCACGGGAAGCCCTGGCTCAGAACCCCGAATGGATGGAGGGGTACATCTCCAAGGCCATACCCATGCTGGCATCCCAGGAAAATGAGGTCGCCTACCTGGTGCCCTGGTGCAGTATCGCCAAGCCACCCAAGAAAGGTGGGCTGCAGCGAATTACTCCCTCTCCTCAGGTCACACTGTTCTGTCAGACTGACTCATACTCACACAGCACTGCTGAACTGCCCCAGAAACAACGTTCTGCCTCATACTTCCTGTTCAGCTTTATTTACTGTGATTATGTGGCAATACTTGATTTTATTGCACGGATCCACTTAATACACAACTTTAAACTTGTCTTGTTGGGTTTTGACCCCCCCCCCCCCCAAAAAAGTAGAACTATCACTTTTCACAGCAAATTATATGGGTAGTCTTGCTCAGGCATGTAAGAGAGAAAGTATTTCTTTTGTTGAGGCAGAATTCCTTCTTGCTGAGGTGGAACTGCATTCAGAAGCGCCTTTCGTTTTTATGAACAAATCCACCGCCCTCCTCCCCCTCAAAATTTTGTAGTGCTCAGTCATTCTCGGACCTAACCCACATTTACCAGCAGTGTCTTGCACAGTCATTATCACATTCAAGATTCTGCATTACAAGGACGTGCTTCATGACTGTCCAACAGCTACGTTTTGTGCCTTTTTCAAGAACAAATAGTACTTCCTTGTCCAGTTCCTCGCTGGCTGTTGTACAGACTCACTGTTGCCCTTCCTCCCGGCACACGTGCTCATGGGGACATGTCTTGCCCAGGTGTGTATGAGCTGGCAACGTTCCAGATGAAGCCTGGCGGGCCCGCGGTGTGGGGCTCTGCCTTCCAGGTGTCTGTCAACGTTCACGCCAGCTCAGGCTACTCTCACCTGGTGGGGGTCTTCCACAGCGAGTTCGGACAGCTCAACCAAGGTGAGCGCAGCTTTAGCGGTGTTTCCTTCCACAACCCCCCCCCCCCCCAACCCTCCCTATCCACCCACCAGTCCGCCATCACAATATCTCCACCCCCCCAAACGCCATGAACCCCCCCCCTCCCCCCCCGAGGAGCAGATAGCACCTTGGCATGCAACTTTCCTGTGAGAAAACAGTGTGTTGTTTTCATTGACGTAGGGACAACGCAAGATCTGTTTTTCTCGCAGAGAGATTTCCTCTGCACACAGGTCAATAGCTTATGGTCAATAGCAGGATTCAGCTGCCGCCCCAGGGGCCAAATCTTAGTGCTTTATCTTCCTCGGACCTTTCTGCAGTGTCAGCATGTCTCCCGCTCGTGACAGAATAATGAGTAAAGGCTATGTGTGTTTTAAGGTGCCATCCATGTTTTTTTTTCATTTTTAGTTTTTTTAATTTTTCTTTTACAAACCTTACATGGAAAATGAAACTGCAAATGTGACATCGAAATTAAGATTAGCTGAACATTTTAGTATAGGTCAGGCCCAGTGATCATCCTGGCATTGGTGTCTGGTGAAATCAGGTATAATATGATACTCTTGGGATTTGTTTGTCTTCTCACGGTGACCGAATGGCCCAGTTCACGTGCTGTGGTGGTTTGAGGACCCGGATTTGCGGGCGGCGATTCGACACAAGGCTCACGGGGATGCCAGAGTGGTGGCAGCAGGTAAACCGGGCTGTTTTCTCCTCTTCACCGTCCCTCCACACTGATACACCATACAGGCAGCAGCATGTCCTGACATTTCACTATGTGTCTACTTCGAGTGTCACGGAATGGTGTCCTTACAACACAACAAAGTATCTCACCAGTAAAGTCCCGTTCATGGATAATGTGATGCATATTACCCATGTATGTACAGTTGATACATGTAGCTGGGTGTGAAATGGGTGAAACTATTAATCTACGATAGTCATCATCCACCTTCTTTCCTGTATAGCATGTAGTCAATGGCCTGCATATATGTGTTCGGTCTCTGAATAGTTTGTTATTCATTTCTAAATGTCTTTTATTTAACCAGGATTGTCCTCTGAGAAGTTCCCATTCATATACTCTCATACAAACTGATTTATAATAAAGTGGTTCAAATAATTATCCTCACTGCGGTCAAGGAAGTGGGGTATTTCACAGGATTCAAATGTACTTGTACAGTAGCCTAGGCTAGTGCTCTGGGCTGACTGTGATGGTCCCTACCCTTCTCCTCTCTCCACAGTGAGAGAGAGAGTGTGAAGTATCTGGACTATCACAGTAGCCTAGGCTAGCCCTCTGCGCTTCTGTGATGGTCCCTACCCTCCTCTCTCCACAGTGAGAGAGAGTGTGAAGTATCTGGACTCCCAGAGGAGCAAGCTCCTGCTGCCCACTTCCTTCTCCCCACTGCAATGAGCGTCCGGCCTGGGGAGTGGCAGCTACAGTCAGCTCTGAGCACCTCAGGCACTGATCCAGCTCCATGTGTTCTGGGTTTTTTGCACTTGTTTTCCATACGGAGAATGTGGTTTGCCACTGAGTTATTAGCTTGACCACGTCAAGTAAATCAAAGGTAATGTAACCCTTGAAGTCTTAAGACTCTAAAAATTGAAGTGTGATCATAGTCTGTTATGCGATATGGATCAAACGGTAATAAAATACACTCCTGCGATGTTCAGTCGTTATCTAGTGACACTTAAGGTAAAGTCTGAAGCATCCACCTTAGTTTAAAGATTCACAGACTGTGAAACAGAGTAACAGAGTTTATCTGACTCAATTAACACAGAATGCAATCAATTTGGCCACTGTGTAGAGCAAAGTTCACTGACTCATACACACTACAGTGGACCTCATGAACCACGTGTGCTCTAGACAAACTAACACACAACTACAAGCTTGACATGAAGTGAACCCAGTTGTCTCTGTGCTCATCATTACGCTACCACATCTTGCAAGGTCAGTAAACCATTAGAATTATTTAAACAATCAGGTCTGGTAGGTACCTTCATAAGGAAATGGTTTTGTGCTAAAAAAAAAAAAAAGAGAAAAAAAAAAAAAAGGTGGCCACATTTGACATTATACAGTTGTGCACGTGGCTGTTTGTCTTGCGTTATTCAAATGAACATTTCTGAAAATAAAACCTGCTTGGTGTATTGGGTACATCCATGTATGTTGTGTGAGTTTGTTTTGAAGGTGTTCTCCTGGCTGTCTGGATGTGGCTTCATGCCCAGAGCTTCTGAGAAGTCTCATCTTAGATCATTTTCTTGGTATATTGACAACAAGAATTGTTGTTGCTGGTGTATAGTCAAACAACAGAAATACAAAGTCAGGCTGACCCAATCCGTGGCAATTTCTCAACTTTTATTTTGTAAATAAGTACTGTACATGACAAGTAACAGACATTCCCACAGCCATTCTTAATATATTAAAAAAGTAAACATATTAAACAAGAAATATTGACCATGGAAGGAATTTCTTTTTGATCAAAACAAAATGGTTGTGTATTCTGTCTGCTTATTCTCCAGTGCAAATCGATCCCACTAAAGACAGTACATAAAGTGCTTGGAATGAAGGATCGACCACAATTCCTTTCCCCAATCACAGCCAATCTAACGAAACGAAATCTTTGTTTCGATTCACTCAGGAGCTGTGCCAGCCAAAAAAAAAAAAAAAAATTGAACACTCGGTGGTGTTTGGCCAGTGGTTACAATTGGTCACAACAGTGGCAAGATAACGTTACAGGTGTCATTCACAGTATGAACATATTAGGGTTCTATAAAATGATGGCCATTGAGATGAAAACACGTGACGGTGATGCACCCAAAGTTGGACATAACAGCACAGCTTGTCAGATCGCCCAGTGGTTAACAATGGTACACAGTTGTGTGTCTTACCATACGATTGTCTGACACAATATACCACAGCAGCGCAAGTACAGCAGATGTGCGCTGATGTTCTTCTGTTCTGCCATGAGAATAATACAACACTGCAGTCTTGACGGAGACAAGGTTTCGCCTCCTTATGTAGGCAGGCCTTAGCATTGAGTTGCAAGTAATGCTCTGCTAACACTTAGAAAACATACATGAGCATCAGGTATCAGGAGGAATGGTCCACACTGGGGACTGCTGTTCAAAGACCTGTTCTGTGCATTCACACATTTTACCACAGCTCACAGGATTTTGATGAAAACACTAGAGCAATGGTTTCGGGAACCATCTTTTGAATGTCAGGGCATCGATGTATGCTGAGGTATTTGATACAAACTTTGATTAAAGCTTAATCTCCTGAACAATAAAAAATGTTGAAAAAGTATAAAATCGAAAAATGTTTTTTCTGTACAGTACATTCCATTTTAGAATTTTTTATAATCTGATTTGGAGTGTTAAAAAATCGGTCAGGCACTGTACTGAAAACAAAGGGCCTTACAAATGCCACATTTGAATAATTAAATAATTGTTTTACAATTTTGGTTACATATTTAAATGTAGAAAGGTACATAAATATAAAAAAAAACAATCAAATGGAAAGATCATAGTTTTGCTTTTAAGCCCTTGGCAATGTTTAGCATGAGTGATTACGATCCTTTTAATGGCTATTCTGGCTTTATCATCATTGGCAGTGAACGATTGAAATTTTTCACACTGCAGAAAATGTTACGAACCCAAGCTGAACGAAACGAACAACAGTACAGACTTGACTGCTATAGCAGAGGAACAGATTATAGTATTTTCAAGTTTCGCACCCTCTGTCCTGTCCTTAAACCTAGCAAGGGGCACCGGGCCATTGCTGGTTAATACCAAACCATTTTTTTTTTTGCATTGACTTGCATTGAGTTTTTTCCAGCAGTGTGCTTCTCTTCTGGCACACTTTCCAATGAAAATGATAAAAACATAAGAAAAATCCTAAACGGACAGAAACTCCGCTGTTCCTGTTCACACATAGCTGTCCTTCATTTGCCCGTCCTTCAGCAAAGAGCTGGGCTGTGAAATGTCCAACACAGTGTCCTTCCTCCGGACGGAAATGTCTTTAGAGTGGTCCTCGTCACTTTGGTCCTTCGCAAAATTCACAAATACCTGGGAGGAGAAGAGGAAACTGTGAGATCACACGCGGAGAACTTTCACCAGTCCTTCTCTGGCACTCAGGTAGACCGCATACAGGTAGACATTACACTGCTGGTCTACTGCTCACACGTCCTTATATGCCGTTTGTGTTTTGTTCTTGCTTCGTACATTGATCTACCCTGGTGTAAAATCCAGCTATGACCATATTGAAATGACCAGCTACCAGCTGTTTCAAAACATAGCTTGAGCTGGTCTGAACTGGTCAACCAGCTACCAGCTGTTTTCAAAATCTTGAGCTGTTTTTCAGCATGATATAAACCCCCTGGATAACCATGTCCACCCAGTGAATGAATAACCACTTAAGACAAGGTCCATAAAGCCTACCAGTGAGCGAAAAGAGTGATTTCTAGTGGACTGGTGATTACTGCAACCCCCGTTCCTGACATGCACACAGTGGTGAGGTCGCCATGTCTTACTTGGTCTAGTGTGGTCTGGGTGACAGAGTAGTCCTCTATCCGGAGGTGCTCCTTGTTCTTGGCCAGGATGCTGAAGATCCGGGCCAGGGAGCTGAGGGAGGAGGGCAGCTGGTACTGCAGCATGTTCCTGTGCTTCTCCTTCAGCGTGCTTCCCGGGAGCTCCACCTCGATGAACTTCATCACCGGCTCCAGCTCCGGATTGGCTCCCGCCACCCGCAGGATGATGGTGTAGCCATCCCCAAACCTACAGAGAGGGGTGGGGATTCATCAGTCTCATCATCTACGCTATCACTCCCAGAACTCTTTTCCATCACATTACGGTTTTATTTCATCATCTGTAACTGTGGACCATTTGGAAGCCATCGGGTCAATTGCAGTGTGCTTAGCTGGAGTTTGAACCGCAGGTTGGTTTAAACCTCTGGCCCACAGATCTGCATTTCAACTGGAATAGCTCAATCTTAGTCCACAGCTTTGGATATCTGCTCCAGTTGGTATGCAGTTCTGCAGCCGAGAGGTGTAAACCAGAGGTTTAAACTCCAGCTAAGCACGCTGCAATTGACCCATTCAATTTGAAAATTGTTCATCTGTATAATACACCACACGTTCTCTTAGAGCACTTGAAGTTAAGCACTAAGCAGCCTCTTGTTCGGCATTTCTCCTTCATTGATTGTGGTTTATGCCTTGAGGACATGCACCCATTCTACTGCAATGTCACACCGGTAAAGCACTTCAGTGTGTGTATGAGGGTGATCTCCCTTCCTGGAGACATGGAGATGTCTCTGAGGTTTGGGTCTGTTACCTGTTCTTCAAGTGCTGCACACTGCCCAGGCAGCGGAAGCGACCATTCACCATGATGGCCATCCTGGTGCACAAGGCCTCGCATTCCTCCATGCTGTGGACACAAGAAGAGGAAAACGTGGTGGTTATGTCCGGCGTCCCGTCTCCAAACTTGCGCAGAGCCGTAGCTCCAAGACGTAAGGATGACTGCTCATTCACATGCCAAATTACCACAATATTTAAAAAGGTACAATAGGCAAGATTTTTGTGTTAAAATATTGTTACAAGACCATTGTAACAATCCCTTCCTATTATGGAAAAAGGCTCACTGACATGTTGACTTGCCTGTGTTTATTAAGATGGCCTTAATTTTGAAATTTTGAAACCCTCTACCTTAAATTTTGGTTTCAAAATATGCAGTTGACGGGCCGGCACTCTGTCCCAAAACATCTATAACTGTACAACAATTGAAGCTCATTGGTTGAAAATTGCCGTTCACAGAGAAGGGGTGGGATAAACAGCGTTGTGGATTGAGCTTATTTTTACATTACATTACATTAATGGCATTTGGCAGACGCTCTTATCCAGAGCGACGTACAACAAAGTGCATACCCATAACCAGGGATAAGTGCGCTGAAAGACCCTAGAGGGAAGTACAATTTCAACTGCTACCTGTACAACAAAGATAAGGACTATTTGAATTTCTTTTTTTCTTTTTTTTATCAAACAAGTAAACAAACAAACAACAAAGCAAAAGTGACCAAAATTAACTAGCCAAACACTGCTTACCTAGCCAAACTAAAAACACAGATACACAAAAAAGGAAATAACTTTTTTTGTTGCTGCAATTCCTCTCTTGACCGTTAGAAGTCTGAAATTACCTATTGTACCTTTAAAAGGCATGGAATGGTGTAGGCACTAACAGGGGAAGTCTTTCGATCAGCATTATCAGGCTGCAGGGGTCCCCTTACCTGTGCGAGGTGAGGACGACGGAGCGTCCCTCTTTGATGATGCTGTGGATACAGGTCCACAGAGCACGTCGAGCTTTAGGGTCCATGCCAGTGGTGGGCTCGTCCTGTGACACAACACAGGCTGGTTAATACACACGTATGGGCTCAGCAAAGAACACAAAAACACAACTTCAGCCTGGTTCAGGTACCTCAAAAAACTAAATTCGCATGCAGACACACAGCTCCCATAATTCCCTAAGACAAAGCTGGTCTGCCAGCCGCCCTAATTGATTTAATCAGGTCAATGGACCTGGTTGCCAGGCACTCAGTAGGCACTCAACTCTGTATGCTGCCGTTTCTCGCTCCTGCTCCCTGCTGAAAAAAACAGCTCAAGCTATCTTTTGAAACAGCTGATAGCCGGGTGACCAGTTCAGACCAGCTCCATACTCAACATGGTTTCACCAGCTCAAGCTATCTTTTAAAACAGCTGATAGCTGGTTGACCAGTTCAGACCAGCTCCATACTCAACTTAGTTTGACCAGCTCAAGTCATGTTGTGAAACAGCTGGTAGCTGGTCATTTCAAGCTGGTCGTAGCTGGATTTTACACCAGGGCTACAGTCTAAATTAACCAACTTTGTTAAAGTTGGAGAAACGCCTTTAAGATTCTTAGAATAATAAACACTCTTGTCACAACTGACGGTGCTCAGCTTAACATAGCAATATAGGTTAGGGGTTACTAGCACCAGGGTGAATGTACAGGAGTACTCATTCCTGAGCAAGCAAAAAGGAAGTCTATCAGATGACTTGCGCTGCTGTGTGCACATTTCCTCAGGAATTGCGATACGAGGGAAAATTTCTGCTCCAAATAAAAACAGAACCACGGGCAGTGGCGTGTGCCTGTGTGCACGTGTGCGTGTGTGCGTGTGTGTGCGTGTGCGTGTGTGGGTAAGAGTGACAGCCGTTCTTCATACTCACCAGGAAGACCACAGGCGGGCCACCGATTAGAGCCATGGCGGTGGACAGTTTGCGCATGTTCCCCCCGCTGTAGCTCCCAGCCGCCTTATCCACGTATTTCACCAGACCCAGCTTGCGGATCCCCCAATCGGCAACCTGGGGGAAAACAGAAGCAAAACAGACTAATGTCAGACCGACCCCCTACTGGCTCCTACATCCAGCACTTTCAGAGAGCCGCCTACCACATTTTATCACGTCAAAACATAGTCTGGTACCCGAGTCAGAATTAGGTTTTTACGCGTCTAGAAATCGATCAAATACAAGTGAAACGCTTCTTTCTTCGATGTCTTCCAGCGATGGCTCGTAAGGAAAGGGCCACCTGGCCACAGACTGCCTACCTCACACACTTCCTTGTCGGGCACACCGCGCAGGATGGCATAGAACTCCAGGTGCTCCCGGCCGGTCAGGAGGTCGTTGATGGCGTCAAACTGGGGGCAGTAGCCCATGTTCTGGTGCACCTCATCGATCTCTGTCAGGATGCTGCCCGTCAAAAACAAACACCGCTGTCAATTCCTCTTAGGGCAGATAGTCATCACTAAAATCGTTCTTTTAAAAATTAGCCATGCTGAACATTTTCTTTCCTCATCCCCAGGGGGAAATCTGGGTAACACTTTACGTTAAATGAATTGGCATGAACCAATGTAGTTGTTATCTAACTACTGAAACGTTAAGCTGTTCGGCTTTGTTTATGTAGTTGTACATCATGAATACATGCAAACAACTACATTAGTTCATGCCCATTCATATTGGGATGAGAAAACCAGTTAATGTATCTGTTAATGCTCAACTAATTGTGCATTTATCCTATGGTTTGCTAATGTATAAACATTCATGTAACTAATACATTAGTTAGTTAAGAAATACATTAAGTGAATGTCATGCTTAATTCATGCATTTATAAATCATTAATTCATGTTAACAACTACTATAGTTAATACCAATTAATGTGACCTTATTGTAAAGCGTTACCGAAATCTGTTTGTCATCGGTAGCACAACATAAAACACACTTTCCTGAAGCAGTTTAGCCTCCGGAAAGAGGAGAACAATATGATACACGTGCCGTGGGGCTCAGGCAGGGCACGGGCTACTGCTCACGTTCCGTGGCCTCACCTCTTTCCTGCCAGATAGGCCTCTCCCCTTGTGACGGTCGAGTCTCCCGTCAGCATCTTGAAAGTGCTGGTCTTTCCAGCTCCGTTCACACCGAGCAGGCCGAAACACTGGAGGAAAACAATCATTACCACTGCAGTCTCGTCTGCGGTCGTAGACACACATCCACCTCAAATGATTACACCGTGGAAGAAAAACAGGAAACGGAGGCGGGGCCTACCTCTCCCGGAGGGATACCCACACACAGACGGTCGACGGCCGGCTTGGTCTTACTCTTGTACACCTGCAGATGTCACAAACTTTTTAGAACAGGTTCACAGCACAATATGTTCAGCTTTCCTCCGCCATTTTAATTGAAAATGTTCACCATTACTTTGAATTCTACTGCCACCTAACTTAGTAATGTAAGATTTTGCACTGTAAAAACACTTTGAAGGTTGAGGTTAAAACTAGCACCTCTAATTTGCAAATGTCTCCTCCACTTGCTACTTTTCATGACATATAATGTTCTGTGTAATATGTAACTTCTTGCAAGTATTAAAAGTGCTGTCCCATTATTTGCAAAAAATAAAAGGTCCAATTATTTTCTGAAGTGTTACTGGGCCTCCATATCATATAAACTCCAGACAAAGTTCTGTCTCACCTTAGTCAGGTCTCTGAGCTCCAAGATGTCCGAATGGCCTCCTCCGGCCAAGATCCTCTGCCTCTCTCTGCCAACATCCTCATCCTCTTCGCCAAGCGGTTTCAGCTTGGTGTTCAGTGACCTGCAAAGTGGTGGAACAACGGTTCAGCAGTGTCTTCATTATTTTTCTGTCGTTCCTTGTCCTGCTAGCCAAAGGCCCATCTAAAGAGAAGTGTTCTAAATAAGGCGGAAACGCAATGGTAATTGTGAATTTTATATCAATGTGCATTTGTGTCTGTGCCCACCAAATACATAAACAGCAGATGAGTGTATGTGAAGAACAGCCCTACCTGGCCTTGATGCAGAACCTGTACTGGATGAGCACAGTGATGCAGAAGAAGACCACCCCTTCCACAGCCATAGCAAAGAGGTTCTTGCCCACCATGTCCCAGGCTAGTGGGGACCGGAAGCGGTTCTCCCCTGGAAAGAGTCAGACAGCAGCCATAAGGAAAGTGTCCTCACCCACCAAACGACAAGTGGATTTAATACAAGAACATTAATATATGGCCGCACAGTCATTCGTCATTCCTCAGGAGTGCAACATAAACCTGTCTCACCGAATCTCTCCAGGGCATCTGCCATGGCCTGGTTCTTCACCATGTCAATCAGGCCTCGGCCCAGACAGAAGTGTGGGAAGATCAGGAACACGTTCTTCAGGATGTCATTGATGCCGCCAACCTCCTATTGTGGGAGAAGATGTTGGACGGGTGATGTTAAGATTTGCAGCTGGTCAAGTAGTAAAACAATTCAATTCCACTTTATATGATAAATCGTCATTTATTAATGCAGGTCTTACACTTCTATTGAATCTTTAATTGCATATACTCTAGTCATGGACTTAAATGAGACATCCTGTGCCTAACAACACCCTTTAGCCATGACTATACTGGAAATATACCACAATCTCTCCTGCGTCATTGCTTTATTATAGTTGGGTTGTTGTAATGTAGTCGCCTAGATTCACATATTTTAAAGAGACAAAAATGACAGCTAATCTTTTAAAAGATTTTCAGGTGACCCAATCCTGAAATCGGACGACCCAACATGGGGGTCGCCACTGGGAAGTTACAGTATCCATCAGCTCGGGTAAGCTGCGTCTCACAGACAGGCACGTACGTTGCTGCCGAAGAGCTCTAAGACGAAGGTGGAGATGCTGCCGTTGATGCCGATGAGGATGTTGACGCTGGTGAGGGCCACGTAGGCTGTGCTGGGGATCTTGAAGAAGAAGGAGGCCGGGTACATCAGGGGAGTGATGGACCAACTGAAACATAAAGATGCACATTAGGGACTTAAGCACTATGTACTGCTGTGGTACATAATGCAGTGCCATTACCGCTCGTTTTAGGCACTCTAAGTTTCTCTTGATAAAAGAATAAGCTAAATGACAAAATGTCATGGGGACATCAGGGCATGCATGTAGCCTGGTAGGACTGGCCCGGGACACTCACCCGTACAACAGCAGCAGCAGAGCCAGTGCCGGCAGGTTGGTGGAGGAGACGTAGGCCTTTTGTTGGAAGCAGATGAAGATGATGATGACCAGGGTGGCCGGGACGATGTAATTGCACTGAAATGGATAAAGGAGCAGACATAACGGTGAGCTGACCGTAGTTACTCCAAGCCCTGAGAGAAAATGCACCAAGTCTGCTGCATATTGACTGGGTTCACACCCACAATGCAATGCTGGTCAGACTCACCATGTCCCATACGAAGTTGGCCAGCCAGTAGAGCAAGGGCTGCACCCCACTGATGAACTGCATGTGCTTGGCTTTGTTCACGCGCTCCTGGATGAGGTAGACCACAAAGCTGGCCGGCACAAAGGACATGGCGAAGATCACGCAGATGGACACCAGCACATCCACGGAGGTGGTCATACTGCAAGATTGCAAAATAGTGAAACTTTTACTCCGGTCATTATGCGGTTTGCTTACCACGGGAAATCTTTGGCTAAAAATATTTGCTAACTAACTAAACTGTAATTGTACACCTAGACATACACAGGAAGTATAGCCAGAAGGTATCCACCAATCACCATCAGTGATACGCTATTAGTTGCTGCTAACATACGTAGTGATTGATGGAGCTTGTCTCTGATATCAAGCAGTAAGGTGACATTGCACACAGGTTAATGAAAGAGCGATTTGACAGTTGCAAAGTATCAATCATTTCATAGCGGAGGACACACAGACTTACAGTGCCACCTGGGAGAGCTGCTCTTTGGTGAGATTGAGCGGGTGGTTGAAAGCGGAAATGCCAAACTTTCTGGGGTCTTGGTCCTTCGGCAGGTTGGCGCGTAGGATGCCATTGTTCATCACATTGATGAAAGCTCCGATGCTGTGCCAACCCTTGTTGTTGAACCAGATCTGAGAAAGCGGGATAAAAAGAAAGAAGTGGTCAGTATCATCACATGAGCATAGTTCTGCAGACCAAGGCCATGAGATCTGAGCTCAGACCCAAATATGACTCAACTTAAAGAGAACTGAAACCTACTGCAGACCAAAAACACTTTGCTAAAAAAGGGAAGTCAGAGCTCAGCTATTCAACCCAATCTAAAACAAAGGTCAATATGTGAATCACTTTCAAGTCAAAGAACTGGCCCTCAATATAATTGTACTCTTTTCATTTTTCATGAAGGCCATTATTTCGAAAGACAAATCTTCCCGAGTAAATATAGTAAAGGAAACTAAAAGGAAAAAAATTAATTATTGAACTATTTAATTTTACACTTCCTTGGAGAAGGGCCTTTCCTTCCACAAGAAAATTGTTTGTCTATGTTACCATGTTACGCAACTATGAACTGACCACAAGTAAAATCAGTTCAAATGAGGGCTTGTCTGCCAACAGCGGTAAGGAAAAACGTACTGGGACATTGCCACTCAGACAGTATGAGGTGGCTTTCAGAAGACAGAGCTATGATGGTACTGCCAACTAACCTTGACGTTGCTCTTTGTGTCCAGACCCTGGATGAAGTGGGTTAAACTCTTCAGGAAACGGTCAGCTGCCATGCCCTAAAGAGACACACACTTACATTTAGCACAGGAAGGGCACTGCTGTCTTGAAGTGACAAAGTAGGGGCAGATTCAAAGTGTACCTCTTCCAAGCGCAAGAGCGTCTTGACACGAAGGATGGCGTCATTGACCTCATCCACTGGAGGGAGAACCTGATTACTTCTCGCCCCCAAAGAGTAGCCACCATACCTGGGGAAAAGTAGATTTGATGTGACCCTTCTCATTCTCAAGATATGACAATTTGCATGCCAATATATCCAAGGTGATGTATAATGTACAAGCCAATATATCCAAGGTTGGAAAACCTACCTGAATTCATTAACTGAAATCTTGTTCTTCAAGCTGTGAAAAAAAAAAAAACAGAAAACATGAATTTTCTAAATATACAATGCATCTTATATACTATAACATATTTTCATTTGGTATTTGTTCTTAGTAAATTGTCCTTTCTTGTCTTTGTTGAAGATGTACCTTTTTCCAATGATCTGAGCATATGTTTTCACAAGGTAATCCGAGATATTTCTGCCCGTTAGGTTCTGAAGGGTATCGGTGTCACTAATCTTCATCTGAGAAAAAAAAAGAAAATAAAGAAACACATTTTAATAGCACATTCACATTTACATTGTTAAATGGTAAATGGTTGGCATTTATATAGCGCCTTTATCCAAAGCGCTGTACAATTGATGCTTCTCATTCACCAATTCACTCACACACCGACGCCGACTGGCTGCCATGCAAGGCACCAGCTCGTCAGGAGCATTTGGGGGTTAGGTGTCTTTCTCAGGGACACTTCGACACAGCCCGGGCGGGGGATCGAACCGGCCAACCCTCCGAATGCCAGACGACTGCTCTTACTGCCTGAGCCATGTCGCATTGTTGCTCCATGAAGTGTTGGAGACGGACGTATATGTACCTGAGGGGGTGGGAGGCCTCCAGCTCCGGCTGGGCAATCCGGAAGCATCTTCTTACGGCCGTCGCAACTGCACTCGCACATGGGGGAGGGGTTTTCCATTGTCCAATTGCCATTTTGGAAGAGGTCTAGCACACTGTCTGGAACATCTGGTAAGGTCCAGTTGTTGTCACCCATTGTGCACGGAGCATCGCTGTTTGCCAACAGAGAGATCACACCTTCATTATTCACCTGATGAACATCTGTGTGTGTGTGTGTGTGTGCGCATGTGTGTGTGTGGGTGGAGGGTTCTGGGTGGGGAGGAGTTACTTACGATTCGTTTAAGTCTCCATCCATGCAACGTGTTCCAAAACCAGGTTCATTCATCAGGGCTCCCAATAAATATTGTGTACCGGCATCTTCAGGGGCATCATTGCTGTGAAAAGGTTTGAGAAAATTCTCAAATGTGAAAACCGTGTCCAAGAACCATTGGCTATGTTTAACCAAAAGTTAAAATCATTTCAAGTGTTAAAGTGTGTTAAAAAATCTTTTCAAGAAGCACTTCAAAAGGCTTCCCTTCCACGATGTCAGCCTGGGAGGCCTGTAGCGTAGTGGTTAAGGTAAATGACTGGGACACACAAGGTCGGTGGTTCTAATCCCGGTGTAGCCACAATAAGATCCGCACAGCCGTTGGGCCCTTGAGCAAGGCCCTTAACCCCGCATTGCTCCAGGGGAGGATTGTCTCCTGCTTAGTCTAATCAACTGTACGTTGCTCTGGATAAGAGCATGTGCCAAATGCCAATAATGTAATGTAATGTAATGATGTCTCACTCAAAAAACATGCCTATCGTCCAAATAATGTTACCAAGGAGACGCAATAGAGGTCTGTGAGTGCTGTACCTGATGAAGGTGAACTGTTCATCATACATCCAGGGATCCAGGCCCAGGCTGGGGTACTTTCCGAATGGAGGAACTATCAGACTGAAGACCAGGGCAATGCACACAAACACGGCGGGGAGCACAATCTGAAAGAAGTAAAAGCACTTTCAGTCGATGCCACAACCACGAGAAACTGCTGGATCATTGACTACAGCGATCTTTCAGACCTGAACAGCTCTGCCAACATAGTTGCATGCACACACATCTGTTCCTCCTGTTAGGACCGTTTTAACTTCCACTTCATATGACAGCTGCTTAATAACGTTATGTTACCTGGGCGAAGAAGCCTTTCCTGGAACGGCGAGCATACAGGAATCTCTTCCATAGCAAGGCCACAAACTGCTGTCTCTTCAGACTCCATCCCTTCACCTGGTACGAGCCTTTCCCATCCCTGCCGCCAAGCCAATCTGTCTCCCGGGCTTCTGGAAAGGTAAGAAAATCTGACCATCAGCAACAGAAACAGACAGACAGAGAATGCAAGCTGAACAGCTAGGCCAGTGGTGTCCAATCTTATCCTAAAAGGGCCAGCGTGGGTGCAGGTTTTTGTTTTAACCCAGCAGTAACACACCTGATTATACTAATGAACTAATCGTGGTCTTTAATCAAGACCTTGATGAGTAGAATCAGCTGTCTTAGTCCTGTGCTAAAACAACAACCTGCACACACACCGGCCCTTTCTGGATAAGACTGGACACCCCTGAGCTAGGCCTTCCATTTCATATCATGCTCATTATTTATAACTGGTATTTATTGAAGTGGCCTTTTCAATCAATTTCTTTGAATGTTAAATAAGTACACATAAGCCCATAAGCTTTTAGGATCAACTGGAGTTGCACATACATACAGTAGTTATACGAAGCTAAGTAAGTCAACTGCCTCCAAGATGGCTGTGTTTACAGTGTGAAACTCCCTGAGAGGATTGTGGGTGTACATTCAGGAGCTACCTGGGTCTCCTTCCGAGTCATGTGTATCGATGTCATCTTCGGTGAAGGGCCTGAGGCAGCTCTGGTGATCTCCGAAAGCATGTCGTCGAGGTCTGCGTGCTGGGACGGTGCCGTCTTTCAAAACACATCAAAAGAACATCCAGTAAACACCTCACTCAGAGACCATTAAATCGGGCTAATCATACCCTGATAATTGTAAGATTTATTGCAGGCTTTATTTACAAAGATTTGTATTGATATTGGAAGAAAAGTATAAAATTACATACCTGAGATGATTTCAGTATCAACGCCACTGTCCTCTGCCACTTTCAGGAATATCTACGACAAAGTGGAACAATATTACGATGGGCAGGTGACCCAGGTGATATTCTTCCACAGGTATTATTCCTGCTACGGTAACTCTATATATCTCTATAGCCGGACTCAAATGTACAAAACTGAATAAATGCAAGAGCTACCGACGCTCACCTCTTCCAGGCTGGTGTCAGAGATGCCGTAGCTGGAGATCCCAAGGTCTGAGAGACGGTCATCCATTTCGTGGAAGAGCTCCACGAAAGCCCCGTCCTTAGCCGACTCATAGGGCAGCACGTAGATAAGCTCATGGCCCAGGTCCTCGACCATCCGTGCGGCGGGAACATGCTTGAAGATCACGTGGGAGATGAGGGAGACGTCTGGAGGGGAATGTGGTATTAATGCGGTCGAAGTAAGGTCCATTTTCATTTTTGTTTGGTCCAACAGGCACATGGCCCCCTCAAGCTTACCAATCGCAGTGGTTTCGCTTTCGTGCTCACTGCCGAGACCAGCATCAGAGCTGCTCTGGGAGACACTGTCCTCCTGCAGGAGGAAGAGCAGACAGTTCATTTTCTCCATCAATTCATACGTCAGCTTTTCCTATTCATTAACATTCATATTTTGTGGTATCATTAATGATTCTATGCTCGCCTTAAGGGCCTAACCGAGGAGGAGGTGAAGGCTGGTGAAGGCTGAAATGCAGCATAGCCAGTGGAGGAGACAGCTGCCAATGTGAAACACTGCCGCAACGGCCATTCGGGCAGAGAGAGGGTGGCGTACGGTTACGGGTGGAAGCTGCCGCTCACCTTTTTGATAAAGGACATGGTGCTGCTCGAGTTCCTGCAGGAGCTGAGGGTCATATCCATGTCCTTCTTCACCAGGGTCAGGTAGTAGCCGGTGCCCAGCTGGTTCTTCAGGTAGAGCGAGGAGCCGGCGCAGCACAGCTTGCCGTGGGAGATGATGGCGATGCGGTCGCCGAGGATGTCGGCCTCGTCCATGTGGTGGGTGGAGAGGATGATGGTGCGTCCTGTAGAGAAACAGCCAATCAGGTCACATCCTTGAGCGGTTCCTTTCCCTTTCATTTAATATCGGACAGAGGGTTGCCAGGAGGTGTGAGGAAGCGGAATTTACCTTGGCGGTACTTGAGCAGTAGGTCCCAGATGCCTCTACGAGCATAAGGGTCCACTCCAGCCGTGGGCTCATCCAGAATAACGACCTTTGACCCTCCGACGAATGCCAAGGCCACTGACAGCTTCCTCTGCATTCCGCCTGCAAGTTACCAAAAGGAATCAATTCTGATTCAAGTAATCTAATTTCTCCTAATGTTAACAGTCCTATGTAAGCTGCTTCCAAATCCAATGGTCAGATGATTTTAAATTTTTTCCTTCATTTTAAAATGAATTATTACAAGCTTCTTACCAGACAGTGTGCTGGATTTGGACCGGCGTTTGTGTGGCAGGCCCATGTCTGTGATCATGTGCTCCATTTCAGCCTTCACCTCCTCCTCGGTTAGGCCCTTAAGGCGAGCATAGAACCAGATGTGCTCCTCCACAGTCAGCCTGGACAATTCAGAGAGGAAGGTATAAACGTTAGATATAAAAGTTAAAACACCATCACCGTATTGTTTGATTTTGCTGCCAGGTCGAGGCAAGAAAAATAACTGAGTAGCACTTACATGCTGAAGAGAACGTTGTGCTGTGGGCACACTCCCAGGTCCCGCCGAATGGAGCTCAACTCAGAGCGGATGTCTTTGCCCATGATGTAAGCAGTTCCAGAGGTAGGGGGAAACAGCCCAGTCAAGATTGACCTATAAAACATACAAAGGCACATCGTTCAGCTTAATTATCCTTAAGGGGCCCGGCTGCAGTGAAAGCTGTACACGGAAGTCAGCTGGTGCCCTTACATGGTGGTGGTCTTGCCCGCTCCATTGTGGCCCAGGAAGGAGGTGATCTGACCTTCGTAGAAGCCCAGGGTCAGCTCGTCCACTGCCAGCTTGTTTCCACTGCTGTACACCTTCACCAGGTTCTTTATGTAGACACCAAGCTTCAGGTGGCTCGGCTCCTCTTCAATGAACAGAGCTAAGGAGCCAGAATGACAGATATGGAGAGTGACCCTTCCAACAATGGACAATTGATCCTTATAAGTCAGGAAGAAATGCAGACAGATGATTCCGGTTTTGTTTGAAAGGTCTCGACCCCACACTTACCTTCTGAGTTTCCTTTCTTTCCAAGCGGGATGGAGCTTCTTGAGTCCTGACCTTCTCCGAACCAGTAGGACTTGGTAAAGGGGAAATACCAGCGCCTAGGGATCCCATACTGACCTGAAGGACACCAACAACAAGTTAGGGACACAAACATGCAAACCACCACCTTCCCCACATGCTGTTTGCCAAGGAAAAAAGCATACCTGGGAAGACTGCCTCGATGTACCAGGTCATGACCCCATAGAGAAAGGCATCAAAGTACATAAGGATGATGGAGGTGGTGAGGCTGTAGCTGTCTTCTTCCAGGGGGCTGGATAGCAGGTTTCCCCACTGGATGCCCACCCCCTGCTCCTCAAACAGGGCAAAGTACTCACAGCCGTACCCAAAGGCCACGGGGGACAGCAGGCTCTGTAGAACAAAGACATTCACCATGAGGGCTGCTGGCTGGACACCGAGGGAACTTTGCTCATGGACTCGACACGGGACACCCGCCGAAGACCTCCCGCCGCCACTCACAGCAAAGACTTTGACGCCGAAGCCCACGTAGTCCTCCCAGGCCACGCACAGCACGTAGGGCAGGTAGAGGGTGAAGTAGATTATGCCGCCACAGGCCGCGGCCAGGTTGGCACGGGAGAAGAACGTGGTGATGAGGAAGCACTGCATGATGGTCACCACAGCGAACGAGCCCAGGAACAGGAGCACCACACCCGGGTCACTGTAGGGCAGTAGATTACCCATCTGCGGGGGGGCGAAAAGACGGGAGGGAATGGAGCAATTAATCAAAGGGGCTGTGACAGCAACAGCATATACCCTCACACTTTCCATCACACCCACAGTAAATGTGTGTGCTATGGACTCCACGACGTGGACACACCTTGAGGAGGAGCACCAGCAGGGAGGCGCTGATGAACAGGGGGATGAAGCTGCTGATGAACCAGCTCAGCCACAGGATGCCATTGTCCAGGCCCATGATTCTCATGGTCTCCTTCAGGCGAGCCTCCTTCTCGTAGACCACGCCCTTGATGATGATGGCCACGGAGTACATCCAGGCCAGGGTCATGAAGAGGGGCATGGAACGGCTCATCACACGCAGGAACCTGGTGCATACCGCAGGTGTTAAAACGCAAACAAACTGAAGCATCCCAGCCACATGCATTAAAACTGGACATTATACATCCACATAACATGGAGGGTGAAGCTTAGGGGTGAAAACAGCAGCTGCTCGGCATGTACAAATGACATACGACCAATAATAACCCTCGGAGAATAACCTTATTAGTGGTCAAAGGTAAACTAGTTCTACAAGCCAGACAGACATTGTAATCCAGTCAGACATTGTAATCAACTCATAATGATTCATTGGCAGACGGGTCAAAGTTTAGATTTAATGCCCGCTCTGCATTTGACTGCAGTGTTTAATAAGCACACATGCAGGCAATCCATTTCAGCAGGCTGGGGAATTAACAGAAACGGGCACACCCGGTCCAGAGGTGAAAGCAAACATAACCAGGTCAAGGCCAACATGCTCCTGTTCTTTTCATCTTAGCAAAGCTTTTTTAGATCCAGATGAAAGGGGACATGCAAAAAGAGGCTCAATTTATTATATGTATTACGATTATAGGCTTGACTCACATGTCATCCACATAGCATGGGTAAGGCATCTGCTGAATGTACACCCCAGTCCGTTCCTTGCTGCCGGTGATCGCGCGAATGATGCCGTGTTCGATAATGTCCTGGAGGTAGGAGAACCCGCCCCAGATGTAGCGCAGGTCTTCAAATGGGTCAGCTCTAGGACCAGGATCCCAGTACCTGCACAGAAAGCAAAACCATCATTTTAAAGCACTCACAAATGACCCAGAGGAAATGGAGCGACTTGAGTCTTGAGCGTGGACCATACCCGTCTTTGATCTTGTTGGTGCGTTCCACGTTGTCGATGTCCATGCGGATCTTGTAGTTGACTTTTGGAGGCAGCTCAGAGCTGGTGGACTTGATGTCAGGGAACACAATTCCAGCCCAGAACTTCCTGTCATCCAGCAAACTCATGGATTTGTTTACCAGCCTTTCTTCGTTGGCCACAGGCTCCAGCTTATCAAAGTTGATACACTTTTGGAACAAACAGACAAGAGCCAATCAAATGTCTGAACAGTTGGGCGATCCTGAGCAGTGACTTCGTCCAATGGCCTTTCATGACAATGTTACACCACAGTTCAAACAAAGGGATGAAATCGTAAACAGATCAGAATTGAACCTATTTTGGAAACATGTCACAGGGCTCTATTGTTTCTATCCAAAACTCCTTATAATGACATTTAAGTAGCAGGGCTGTAATATAAACCGATTCCTTACAGCTACATATTTGGTCCAGTAACTCAGTAGACACGTTATACTTATTTTTCTCAAAATAAAGATTAAACTACTTTATTTACTATGAATAAGTTACTGTTTATTTAAATTACAGTCTACAAAACTCAAGGACATGAAGAACAATGAGACTTGTGCATAGAGAAAATATCAATTTGCAAGCAGTTATGGCATTTGGATACTACAGTGCAAGACGGCCTCTGTAGCAGGTCAAGAATTATGTTGGCCTGGTGTAGTGACCTCACCATGATGTTCCATGAATTATTGTAATGGACGTCCCAAGGGGTTTGAAAAACAGGATGCATTAAATACCATTAACTCTTTGAGCGTTTTTCTCATTCATTAATTTACTCTCCCGGGGGTTATGTGACTGTATAAAATATAGGCCATCGTATTCTGAGGCAGAGATAGCTGTGGTTACGCTGTGGAACCTTACTGTGATTTAAGGTAAGCTCTTAAAAGATACAGCTTTCAACGTCCCCACAAATTCTGTGGGGATCATTTTGTCTGCATAAGCCAATTTCACTTCTTCTTTCTCACAACTGATTTCTCAATTTTGCCAACTATGATGTCAATGGTGCTGAGCTGTCATTTCAAGAGTACAGAGTGCCCTCATTTCTGCACACATTCGTCTGTGGATATGGGACACATGCGTGCGTGTGTGAGTCAGAAAGAGAGGAAAAAGACAAAAGGAAGTAAGGGAAAAGACTGGATGAAGGAGAACCAGACTCCTACCTCCATGAAGTGTGTGATGGTCTGCATAGCCTGGTCGGTCTCATTGAACACAGTCCTCCAGGTAAAGGTGGTCCCAGGTGGACGTGTGTCCTCAGAGTGCTTGGACAGGAAGCTGGACACGTCCTCCACTGTCCAGTTGGTGTCACTCAGCTGGTAGTCGAAAAAGCGGGCGCTGGCGTTGTTCTGAAGCATAGTCTGTAACAGGGGAAGCAGATATAGAGCCATGGTGGTGCAGCACTCATCACAGCCCAATATGGCCACAGTTTTCATCTTTCATCTGCTAATCTTTCATTCTGTAATACAGTGAAGTTTTAATGTACACTAACTCTTAGAGCTGTCATTGTTGATTAACCTGCTTCGTCACAGAGCCCTTTAATTGTAGTGAAAGTCACATTACATCACATCACATCGCAGGCATTTGGCAGATGCTCTTATCCAGAGCGACGTACAGTTGATTAGACTAAGCAGGAGACAATCCTCCCCTGGAGCAATGCAGGGTTAAGGGCCTTGCTCAAGGGCCCAACGGCTGTGCAGATCTTATTGTGGCTACACCGGGATTAGAACCACCGACCTTACGTGTCCCAGTCATTTACCTAAACCACTACGCTACAGGCCGCCCTTGATAATCTTGTAATAATCTTGTCAGGAGAGGTTTTTTCAGGCAAAAATGATGAAAACAGCAAAAAACAATCAAGCTAACTTTCGTTCACATACCTCAAGCATAGCATACAATAGTTACAATAGTCAAATGTATAAATGTAGTAAATCTGTCCACGTTTATGTCTTAAAAAGATCATTTCTAGCAACTTTTAATTACCAATCATAATGCTACCAGCATTACCCCAATCAAATAAGTATGGAGGTATAGGAAATCAGTGCGCAACATCCCAAATCAGACCACACGGCTGCAGTGCAGTGACGTTTGAGTGCAGGTAGTGTGCGTGTGCACACACGTACGAGTGTGTGCGTGCGTGCGTTTGGCACACACAAGAGGCGGGGCTGATAGCTGCGCCGATGCCTTTCAGGACCAACATGCCGTGACATGATTTTCCACAGCTGCTCAGGGTAAGGAGCAATTATACACCCTCCACATTAAACACCCACATCCACTGCCCTGACAGCCGAATGCCAAGCCCTGACACACAGAACACCATGTAGATGTACCGGCTGCTTCTCACAGCTCCAAAGGGCTTTCCTATCTGCCACTCAAACCCAGAGTAATGCACAATATTGCAGTGTGTGGCAGTGATAAGAAATTACTCTATTCATTTTTATTTTTTCATGCAACTGTTTCTGGTATGATTTGATAATGTTTCACAGCAGCAATGCTCGGTTTTGTAAGTTGTTTATATCTTCATCCTCCAGTTGATTTCTAAGATGAATATTCATTAACGAAAAATTGACTTATGAGCACAAACCCATTTCCCGGACTGTACAGGCTGAACAGGCTGTAATTCTACCCCAAGGCTTTTTAAAAAACGAAAATCAGCTGTTGTGCATTCATTTACATAAATCAGTTCATGTGTGTGTGTGTGTGTGTGTGTGGGGGCGTGTGTGTGAGCTTGCATGCATGTGTGTGTGTGTGTGTGTGTGTGTGTGGGGGCGTGTGTGTGAGCTTGCGTGTGTGTGTGTGTGTGTGTGTGTGTGGTGTGTGTGTGAGCTTGCGTGCATGTGTGTGTGTGTGTGTGTGTGTGTGTGTGTGTGTGAGCTTGCGTGCATGTGTGTGTGTGTGTGTGTGTGTGTGTGGCGTGTGTGTGAGCTTGCGTGCATGTGTGTGTGAGTGTGTGTGTGTGTGTGTGTGTGTGTGTGTGTGTGTATGTGCGTGCTTGCATGTTACATGCTGTAGTTGCTTTCAAATTGATATTTTAGTGTTTCTTCCCTTCGAATGATTATCTTTTGTTTCACGCCTCCACTGGTAGCAACAGTGGGTATGTTTCACACTGCAAAGAGTACAATTATCCATTGCTGAATTAACACAGGGCGGCACGGATGGTGCAGTGGCACTGCCGCCTCACAGCAAGGAGGTCCTGGGTTCGAATCCCGGTCGGCCGGGGCCTCTCTGTGTGGAGTTTGCATGTTCTCCCCGTGTTTGCATGGGCTTCCTCCAGGTACTCCGGTTTCCTCCCACAGTCCAAAGACATGCAGGTTAGGCTGATTGGAGAGTCTAAATTGCCCGTGGGTATAAGTGTGTGAGTGAATGGTGTGTGTGCCCTGCGATGGACTGGCGACCTGTCCAGGGTATATTTCTGCCTTTCGCCCAATGTATGCTGGGATAGGCTTCAGCCCCCCTGCGACCCTGTTCAGGATAAGTGGGTTAAGATAATGGATGGATGGATGGATGAATTAACACAGAAAATGTTAACGTGTGCGCTGAAACCTACCCGGACCAGGTTCATCTCCTCGCTGTTCTCCAGAAAGTTCCAGACCTTGGGTCTCATCTCCTCCCACATACCACCCAGGTCCCTGAAGACTCCCAGCTCCTGAAAGGTCCTGTTCACCTGGGAGCAGGAGACTGGACCATTACAACCAGCCCCAACTATGCATTCACCATCTTCCACCATTCACCATGCATTAGAAAACCGTGTACATGACAAGGCAGGTGGGCAGAAGAGATAATATGAGCGGTTTAGAGCCTTTAATGAATATACTCTTTAAATACATGTCAAAACAATGGAAATCAATCATTTTAATAAAATATAATATGATTTGATCTACACTAAATGTAATTTATCTGCAAATACAATACAATGAAACTAGTATTCTGAGCAGAAACATTAGCAGTTTTTTTATGATTGTCTCGAACGTTTTTTTTTTTTGGTTTCGTTTCATCATTTTCCCCCATAATTTTTACCAATAATACCGATATCAAATAGAGTAAATGGAAAAATAATCTTGTACATTTCTACACCAAAAGCAAATCAGACAGGTAAATTTCAGCATACGAAGAGGAGGCGCTGTGAAAAGGAGTATTCCACGAGGAGCACTGATTAGCACTCACCTCCTTGATGATCTTCTGCGTGGCGGGGGTGTCGGGGGTGTAGAGGATTTTCCCCATCAGCAGGGGCTTCAGGGCCCTCCAGATCATGCGGGAAATGGGGCTGGACTCCAGGCTCATCATTATGCTGTTGCAGTACGGAGCTGCGGGAGGGAACAGCGGTCAGCTTCAGTCACAAAACACTGCCAATGTCAACAGCTGTCGCTGCGTTTGTCTAAGCAGGAACCAAAGAAACCTGATACACAAGAAGTATCTGTCCATTTCCACAGTCCACTCACTTTCATAAACATTTTCTTAATTGAGATGAAATATTTCAACCCCTTATGGGCGGATGCATTTGATCACATTACCGTTTTTCAAGACACATGACCGTTAAAATGCATTGTGATTCCTAGTCCTTCCTATGGGTTTTCTATAGGGGGCCTTGGTCTATAATGGGTTAACATTGATCAGTAATCTGGATACGAAGAATCAATAGAACGGAAGAATCAGTAGAGTGATCAAACAAGGCATTCAAGAACAATTATACATAAAACCAGCAGTAGAATCAGAGGACTCATTATATAGCTATATAGCTCTATATTACCGATTCAAGGCCCTAGTGTTGGCATTTCAGGCTGCTAAGGGGACTGCCCCACCTTACATACAATCCTTGATCACTCCCTACTCCCCAGCTAGACCACTCCGGTCTGCCAGCTCTGGTCGCCTTATGATTCCCTCACTTCGAGCACCTGGCGGTCGAGCTGCACATTCACGCCTGTTTTCCGTCCTGGTTCCTCAGTGGTGGAATGACTTGCCTACCACTGTCAGGACAGCAGAATCCCTCCCCCTATTTCGACGCAGACTAAAAACACACCTTTTCAAACTCTACCTTAGTCCTCCCTCCTGATTTCCCCCGCCCCCCTTTCTGATATCCCTATCCATCTTGTCTAACCCCCCCAAAAAATAATAAATAAAAAAAATATATATATTGCACTTGATGACTATATGTTTAGAACAGCACTTCCTATGCATTTTTCACGTTATGGATGTGATGCTTTGACTTGTGGAAGAACCTATGCACTTGTAAGTCGCTTTGGATCAAAAGCGTCTGCCAAATGACTAAAATGTAAAAAAAAATGTAATTACCAAATGTAGAAATTCAAAATGTAGAAATTCACACTAGAGACTACCCTGCAGAAAAAAAAACAGCTCAAGCTTGTTTTGAAACAGCTGGTAGCCGGTTGACCAATTCAGACCACCTCCTTACACAACATGGTTTGACCAGCTCAAGTAATGTTTTGAAACAGCTGATAGCTGGTCATAGCTGGATTGTAGACCAGGGTAGGGATGCCTGCAGATGCTGATACGTTAATTACCACAGGTAGAACAACGGTTTGACCCTTCAACCTACAGATAGGGCGGCCTGTGGCGTAGTGGTTATCGTACATGACTGGGACCCGCAAGGTCGGTGGTTCGATCCCCGGTGTAGACACAATAAGATCCACACAGCCATTGGGCGCTTGAGCAAGGCCCTTAACCCTGCATTGCTCCAGGGGAGGATTGTCTCCTGCTTAGTCTAATCAACTGTACGTCGCTCTGGATAAGAGCGTCTGCCAAATGACATGTAATGTAACTAAAGATGGCAGTCATCAGTGGTGGCGCGGCGGTGGTGTTTGAGGGGAAGGAGCGGTGGGATCGGCGGGCACTCACTGGAGGAGTTGTCGTAGACGGGCACGGGTTCGTCCTCGCTGCTGTTCTTGTTGCCGAACAGGGCCTGGTAGTTGCTGTCCTCGTACCAGTTGAGGGATTTGATCTTGAGGCCGCCGCCCTCGGGGTGCCCACACACGATGCGCGACACGGCCTGGTACAGGTGGCTGGGCGAGGTGGTGGCGTTCTCCTTCAGGTACAGGATCTCGCTGCGCATGTCTGACCAGCTCTTCATGCCAGCCAGCTGTACGGGGGAAGGGGGCGACGGACAGGTCAGGCACTCGACATCACTGCATGGCGCAACGGCCCAGCGATATTAACGCCGCTCACATCTATAACCACCCGTGACTCATAATGATTTAGCTTAACCAACTGGTTTGGAAGCACAGGGACCACATACAAAAGGTAGCAGTGCAAATATGCCTAGAATGCCTTCTAGTGCTAAATATTTTTAGCACTTTAAAATAAAACACACTCTTCTTCTTGTAGAACATTTGTGTCGGTAAACAACTGCCAAGCAACCTTTGTCAACCACCTGCCCTGACCATACCACCAGACCAATGACCCACATTGTCTGATTTATTCATTGGCAGCACTACAAGTTCAGACACACAGGGTGTATTCCAAACCAACGGAAAATTCAGACCAACGACAGGCAAGTGAGCCTGAAAATCTTGTTCTCGAAACGACGGCAACTGATCCGAGTTCAACCGAAAGTGGAATCCGGGGTGAAGCTTAAACCACAATCCTGAATATACTGAATATGTAAATAGTGCCAGGCTTTGCGTTGCGTGATTGTTAGGACCGCGTCAAACACACGCTCCTTCTGCCCCGACTCGCCCTGAGCTCCGTTTTCCCAGCAGAGAGGAACAAAGGAAGACAGGAAAGAGGGGGAAAAAAACCAGCTGGAGGGAAATTTACTGTAGGACATGTTCCAAACGGGGGAGGAGAGCCGTGTAAAACCGGGAGTCTCCTAGAGACAGAGACTGCTGTGTAAAATTGGTAGGTGCGTCAGAACAGGGTGTATCCACAGCACACAGCCACATCAGCAAGTTGGCTGTCACATGTTCTCACTTAGGTTTAATACCACACCGAGAGCACTTTATCTGTGTGTGGAGAAGGGGGGCAGCAGGGGAAACAAACAGCTGCAGCCTGACCTCCTGGTGAAGCTCTCCATGTTCAACTCTGACCGATAAAGGAAAAATAATAATAAGGTCTTCTCCATCTCGGTCCACTCTGCCTCCCGTCCGCACAATGGGGGCCCCAGCAGAATGGGCTGAACGGGAGCTCTGGAGTCTGGGTTAGCCAGCAGTGCTGCACTCGGCCGGGCTGAGAAACCCGAGACGGAAGGATCCCCTCCCTCCCACGGACACCCAGAGGTTACTACAGTTCACTTTTCCTTCTGGAGAACAAAAAGCAACTGCAAGAGGAGGGGGTGCCGGGGGAGGTCGGGGGCGGGGAAGGGGGGGGGGGTCTCGCCACTCTTTTTTTTAACACCTTTTTTTTCCCTCTCTTTGGGTAAAAGGTACAGTCCCCTTTTCATGTCTTCCACAGAACAGAGACGTTCCTGTCCACTCACGCCATATGGCAAATGAATCAGCGGATATGCTGACTCTTTTGTCTCCCCGCTACTTTACAGCTGCTTACATCACCGTGAAAATGTCTTTCTGGCCGTCCTTTCAGCAGTGTCTGGCTCTGAGACCCGCACAGCTGGACCAGACGTTCTGGAGAACCGGGTCTCGTGACTGCAGTTCACAGAGTTCGGGTCGCCCCGACGGCCTTTCCCGGCGTTACTGCCCCTGCGCCCCCCCCCCCCCCCGCCCCCCGCTCCGTCTGCTGTAGCCGCGAGATGCCGTCAGACAAAGAAAAGCAGACGCTACACCTCTTCCCTCTTCCTCACATACCGCTTCCCCATTAGAGGCTACTGCAGCGACCGGATGTGACTTCAGCACAAACATTTCCCAGAAATAGCTAAACCCACTGGCTTCCAAAATTTCTGTGATTTCTTCATCTTGTGAGTGTCCCTTGGCACCCCATTGTCTCCTTGCTCATATACGCAGTGCTCAAGGCAACTTTACAGCTACAGTGGTAATATTTGGGGGAAACAGCTGATGCTCTCCCTCACCCCAACACAGCAGGGAATCCTCACCGCCAGCTCCCGACACCTGGCTTCCCCATCCCCCACCCTCACAGCATTAATGTCATCAACACCCTTCAGAACTGAAAATGCCCCTTAATCGCCTGGAGCTGTCTGTGAAGCTACTCAGCCAATTCACCTCAGCTGCCTGTCAGATAACCCCGACAGTGCATACAGTGTTTTTTTTTTTTACTGCCCACATGTTAAGAGAGCAACGGTGCCAAAGAGCAAACAGTTTGCAACATAGACAGAAAAATAACAGCTCTGCTGCTTCGCTGAGGCCTCGAAGAAGATAAAAACAGAGCAGCCCTCTCCAAAAACACAGTGGCCTTGAGTAAAGGGTGAAGGCTACAGTGACTTCTCTGCAAAACTCTAAAACAAATATTTTTGCTCTGAAACTAAAAAAAAGCAAAAAAAACAAACAAAAAAAAAACATTGAGGTCTCTTTACACAAAAAATAAAGAGAGGAAAAAAAAGAATCTGTGGCCTGAAAGCCCATTCAGGAAATGGTGATGGTACAAGTGGTGATAATGACGAGTCTTTTTAATATACTTTTGCAGAAGTATATTCCCTCCTCCCAAGTCAGCTTTTGAGTGTTAGGCATTCTGGTGCAAAATGGCTGCCATGCAATAGGCGGGTACTACACAACTGGAGGTGGTGGAGGTGAGCTTCTTCCCTACACAGTAAAGCTCTTTTGATATTGTGGAAGATGCTGTAGATATGCAATCCGTCATCGTTACTATTGATACTTTGTTAATGAAGGTGAGCCAGCTTACCTCCACTGTGAGAGCTCCCAGGCTCTCCAGCAGATTGTCTGTAGCCTCAGAGACCTGCTGCATGGCCTGAGGGTCAGGCTTCACATCCTTCTGTGGGTGAAAAAGACAGAGCGTCAACTCCCGACACAGGCACAGAATAACAGGCCAAGGGTAGTACCAACACAGCCGTGACATTTACACCGCATCACAATTTCCCTGCAGTGACCTGTTCCACACATAAACATAATTTAGTTTTGACACCCATCTCCTGGGCCCAGTATTTAAAAACCGTAAGACCAGGATTACAAAATCTAGATTTGCAAAATGATGCAACATTTCATTAAGACAAACATTTTTCCAAATGCTGGAAATGCTGGAAAATGCGTAATTCAGTTTGCATATTAGTCTACACAATACATGAGCCAAAGTCAGTCTCATTTCAGAATTCAGTTTGCATAATTAGTCCAATTCATCTATGTTAGAACACAATACATAGGCCAAAGTCGGTCTAATTTCCAAATTCGATGTCTCACTGAATAATACAAATAATTAAAAACACTTAAAATGAATAAGAAAATATTTCCAAACACAACTGATTTGAGAGCATGATGTCAATAATTGATTAATCGACCCTAGTTAAAAATAATGGTTCACTACAGTGTGTCTCTTTCACTGTCCAACTGGTCCATCAGGTTTCGGGGATTCTTCTGAGGAAGAATTATGACATTGTTATTGAACCTACCCATTGGGCGATTATTTTAGCATAGATAACAGAAAAAGCATTTACTATTTTCAAGGCTTTCTTTCGACCACTTTTAGTGTTGTGGGTTCTTATATATTTTATTGTCCATTTAGAATGGATATTGTTTTGGAAAGGGTTTGTGTTAATGTGCAATCGAAACTGCAAAATAATTTATTAAATGTGTGTGCCTCGTGTCCCACATTCCCCGACATCAACCTTGAATCCATTCCGAATCCACCGTTTCAGGAGGATCAAGATTATCCAAGATATTTTAATTATCAAACCCATCCTAATCTCCACCTTAGAATTTTGAAATACCCAAAACCAACATCTGATCTAGATTCTAAATAGAATGGGATTACAAAATCCTTCTCCCAATTTTTAGGATCAGGATCACAGCTCCTAGTTTCGAAAAACCCAATTTTGAGATTTAATCATATCCGATTACTTAAAACCTATCCTAAAAAGTTGTGAAATACTGGGCCCTGGAAGTGGGGCTGTTGTTGTTTTCGGAAGAGTAAAGTTAAAAACTGAAAATATACCAGGGGCCTGTGCAGAAAATGTTAGCATGACTGTACAGAACACAATCTATGGCAGCACGACTCCTGCCACCAGACATCTACAACTTTTAAGCAGGCTTTTATTTCAATTTCGAGAAAAAAGCATGCAAGAGCATGACTCAAACAAATTAACCCATTTAATGCCTCTGGCAATCCCTTTGAATCCCAATATCTTTAAAGAAAAAAAGGAGGCCTTAAGTTTATAAAAACCTGAATCCTCAACATGACAAAGCCTGACTCTGGTCTTAAAACTCACAACTTTTATTCAAATATACAAATATCTATTCATAGCCCCTGGCATAATTATTCACAGCCGAAGCATGTCCTTGTGACTGCTGCTATAAAAAGTGTTTCAAATTATCTATATTCTGAGTGCTGCCCGTTCCCTTTTTACATAATTATTCACAGCGACAAGGAGTTTAGAGTGCTTATTCTGTAGCCTGAAATATATTTACCTGTGTCAATTACAATGCTATAAATCCAACACTTTTATCGGAATGTACTCTTGTGGCATCACTTGAACGCAACAAACATGTTAGAAGTATTCCTCTACGGTTATAAACATAATATTTCTACAGTAAGTAATTGCGTTTAACCTGCATCCACTCCGGTCTCATTCACTGCAATGCTGAATGGCTCACTGTTCTCTCCTCTCCTTAAATTTTGCAAAAGCCAACCCTGCCAAAAGCCTTCTCTAAATTCACTAGTTCCCACATGCAGACTTGCGGGCAACATTTCCAGCCCTGACATATTTACCTTTAAGCTATAGATTATGATAGTTAGGCAAGACAACCCGCACTAATCTCCTTCACCAGTGCATTTTTCTGCTTCTGTAACTTCTGTGAAAGTCTGTGAGCTAGCAGCGAGATAACAGATAATGACTGCGTGGCTCGGCTAGGTTTCCAACAACAAAAGGATCTGCGGTATGTACGTGGTTTGCGAGCGAGATAGAGGAAGAGGATGATATCCTGATGTTCTCTTCCAACACCACCTCAACTAAAATGGCAGTCAGGCGTAACATGCAGGGAGCTGGGCTTCAAGGTAGCAGGTTTGATTCCTGCGTGGGGCAATGCTGTTTAGCAATGTACTTGCAATGCTTCAGTTTGCTTTTCTTTTTTTTTTTTACTTTGATGGGGCTGGCTGAGTATATCTTTTTCCCACCCTAACTTGGAATGGCAGCTGCAGTCCATATGTATTTGGACAGATGATACAATTTTTGTTGTTTTGGGTCTGTAGAATTTGAAATGAAACAAAGCGTTCCACTTAATCCACCTTATTTAAATCCATGTCGGGTGAAGCGAGCAGCCCCCCCATTTTAGGAGACCAAAATGAATTATACGGTTAGCTTCTCAGCTGCTTCTGAATAGTCAGGTGTATTCAATTGCTTCCTTCATGCAGGAATAAGAAAGCTTTCAGTATCTAGTCTTGACGCAAGGCTTTTGGTTGCCCTTGGAGTCTGCCTTTGCCATTTTTCAACATGAGGCCCAGTGTCGTGCCAATGACAGTCAAGGAAGCCATTATGAGGCTGAGAAACGAGAACAAACAGTGCAAAGAAAACAAAGGTTCCATTTTACCAGAGCAAATGGAGTGAGGCTGTGATAAATACGGATTGGTACAACCCCACAGGGGCTTCCATGGGAGAGAGCTCACCCGTATGGGTTTCATGAAGTCCAGGTTTGACAGGAAGAGCCTCTCGGCCTGGTTCAGCCACGATACGGAGGATCTGCAGATGGCATCTTGGGCGAGCCGAGACACACTTCTGTTGGAAATTTTCACAAAGTCCTCAAGCACGGTGGTGTTGCACATGTCCCTCAGGTGCACAGTGAAGCCTTTGGTCAGCACCTGGAACACAAGCCCCAGCAGTTACGACGCAGTAGCGGTCAAACAAACAAGCTGAGATGTTAGGCCCCTGCTTGCATGTGGAGGGGGCTAGGATGACACACAATTCTAGAAACATAACGGTGAGGAATGCTCTAAAATGTCTCTAGCCAACCAGAAAAGCCTTCGCAGAGCATATTCAAGATGTTTCTATGGGCTTTCTGAGGGGAGGGGGAGAGGAAGGTCTGTAAATAGGCCGTTCTTTTGCTTTTGTGTCAGTGTCCTGTGACACTTTGTCTTATAGACATAGCTGTGACCCGGTAAAAAAAAAGGGGGCAAGAAAGTCTCTCTCTTCCATCCTCACAGTGCAGGAGAAGCAAAGCCCCCTACATTTTCACGCACAAGCAAACAGTGCGTGTTTCTCAGCAACAAATAGTGGCATCCTAACTCGAGAAATTTTAAAGACGTGCTAGATCAGGTCATCCTAAATCCGCATTCCTTCAAAACAGCCAGTTGTGACTTGTACTTGAAAGCTTCTTTTGTGATTTTACACTAAATTGAATGGCAGGTAGTAAGTCAATATTCCTGTAGCCTTGTTTAAGTGGGCGGAGGCAACACACAGATATCCGTCAGCACATTTAGCAAACAATTCCATGGAATTTCTGTAGCAGTTTTTTTTTTGGTGTATCCCAACAGCTTACAGTGACCTATAAATGCTGTCAGCTCGTTCTATGCACACAGTAATATATGGCAGTGGCATACAATCACTCCATATGACAGCCTAATCATGAGGTGAGTGGCCTGTTTTGACATGCTTTCTTCAAGCATTTGAATCTACACCGCCTGTAAGTGGACAGAAAGGCCAACGCATTAAATGCATGCCTTTATCTGATATTCACCCAATAGGGCTGTATATACAAAGCACTGTGCATAGTATCATGCAGTGATAAGCTCTCGAATAGCAAAATGCATTCTTTTTAAAGGAAAAGTACCCTGTATTCCACAATAACTGGAAAGCTGATGCGTGTTCCTCTTACCTTTTCCAAGTTGATGTTGGCCTCTACAATCTCCCTGATGGCGTTTTCGGGAAAGGAGGCATTGTGCATCAGGAACTTCGACAAGGTCTCGTCATCATGGAGAAAATCCTTCAGCTTGAAACCTGAAGAGAATAATTTAATAGTTTTGAATATAACAGAACACTTGTGAAATCATCATTAAAGGGAATGTGGATTACATAAAAAAAAAAAAAAAAGTTCCAATAGATCCAATAGCTTCAGGCCATACTTAAGGGCTTTTTTTTTTGTTGCATGAACACCGTTAAGGCACATGCATGCCCGCCGAACACCAAGGGTTGCAATTAAAATGCAAGAATGTAGGACACTGTGAATTGCCAAAATGAAGGGGAGCGAACGGAGCAGGCAGCTGGGGCATCGGGAGGCAGTGGGCATCCTTGCCAGACAATGTCCCCGGCTCTTTATTTGTGCCTCAGTGTGTCGGAACATTCTAAAGCCAGCTCAGTCTCGATGGCACCAGTCTCAGGCATTTTCTGCTCACGAGGGGTTACTGCCGGTCAATGCCATTCTGTGTTCTGGGCACATCTGCGAAATGTTCCCTGGAAACACTGGCTGCAGGCTCAAGCACACGAACACACTTTCACACACTTTTGCACACACACACACACACACACACACACACACACTTTCATACGCTGTGGCACAGCAGTGTTCTGCACTGAAGTTAAGCCGCGATTTTGCCGCTCGTCTTGTCGAAACAAGACGGAGGAGTCATTTGAGGAGTGTGGGGAATGGTGTCAGCGTGCTCCAGAAGGCCCTGCAGCGCAGGAAGTGTAATGAGCTGTCCGCTGTTCGAGGGGTTACAGAGCCACGGGGGCCTTTTTACGGAGTCACCGAGTTTGTGAAGGAAAAATACTGAAAGTGTGCCTGACAGACCGCAGTTAAGGAGGAACACTGCAACAGGAGGTGGTGAATTCCTGGAAAACTCTCTACCCTGAGTCTTCTAAGCATGTTGGAATTGGGGGGGGGGGGGTAACTAATACCCATTTCCCATTGGAAAACGAGAAGACAAGTTAAGGTGCTTTTACAACTGTAATGACCCCAGCCTTAGGGCTGAGGGGTCAACACCACACTCTGTATTTCTTCCTGTCATATAATGGAGCTGATGGTGCCGACCCTCCCCCAATCCAATTCATTCCATTGACTCCGAGTGGCACTCCTTTAATGAATTATTCATGGTGACACGGTAATCCCTGCCTGAAAACTGGCAATGGCAAGGCCTTACTACGCGCTGTGATTTCGACAAAGCAGGTAGGAGGTAGGTAGGGCTCAATGCGTGCAGGCTCGCTAGCAGCTGCTTTGACGCATTCATTTTTATTACCATTTTTTATCAGCTACAGGGAATAAAATCTAAGGGTCATTATGAAATCGGTTCACGCTGTCTCCAGTACAAAAGATAAGAAAATGCATCTGCCATTTGCATGCACTTCCAAACATCAGGCAAAGCGGGGTCAAGAACTGAAATGGTAATAAGATCTGGCCTTTGGTCTTCCCAAACAAAGCAGGAAACGCTACAGCACATGCAGTCACATGCGAAACCCGGGGGCCGAAAGGCAGCTGGATGACAACAAACACAAACTGAAAGAGTTTTTGCCGTTTCTGCGCAGATGGGCTATAATGAAAAACATAAGTTTCTCCCTGTTGTGCAAGTTTACTGCTTACATGTATACAAATCTTGGCCGGCCAATCACCACACAAGATAAATTAATAACTATGACACACTGTGCCCTATTGAGAAATCTTAATCACAGTAAAGTTATGCAGGCATACACTACCATAAATGGAATAAACTACAATATTTGTCCATATATGACATTTCAATATATACAATATACTGGCATATATAAACATGGAAATAATCAGTATATTATCCATATACTTGAAGTGTTGCAATATCCTAGTGATATATTTATTTCAATATTCAACTGAATTTCTGTAAGTTTCATCTCTGTTTTGTTGAGCTTAGTTTTTTCCATTTCTGTAAGGATTTTAGAGATGTTCTTGGTGGAGGAAATATTGTAATATTGTATTGTGTATTGGTAAAGAAATGTCATTGTTATTTGTTCTGATCTTGTGAGTGTTAAATAACTTGTCAACGTAAAGGGCCATTTTAATATGATACCAGGCTTCTGCAAGTGAAAAACAATCCTTAGTTCTCCGATTTCAGTAATCAGCACAGAATTTGGAGGTTCATAAAAGAAGCACACTCATGCATGTGAAAGCTAGCACACCTTCATTACATAACTACAATGGAAAGCTATTGCAGAGCTGAGGTAAAACTTAAGTAATCAGGGCCAGGTCATCAGGGGAAGAATTATCAGGACACTCTGCGATACAGCACTAAACTCAATGTTGGACCAAGAATTAACGACCACAATAAAGTCATAAAATAATCACATAGCTGATACTGATATTCCCAAGACAGGGAGATACTTGTAAACTGTGTTTCAAACTGAAAATGTTTAACCGTTAATCTCTTTATCCTTAAGAACACCTGCATACTTGTAATTACTCAGCCAATAATCTGAAGGAAATTACATAACGAAGCATGTTAATTTTTTCAATATCAAATTCAACCACAACCGTTGCATTGGTTTATACTAGTAACATAATAACTCATTCATATGTATAAACTACATTTTTACGCATGAAAAATATTTGGATAACTTCACAGCACATTTTACAATAGTGGACATCCAAAAGTGCAATACTGGACAATCATAGTGGACAATCAATTTAAAAACAAACCAACAGCTTTTACAACTACAAACAAGGAAATCAAAATTCCCATAAAAGCCAAGAATTCATTGCTGCTGCTACTACATCCTCTCTTTCTCTCTGTAGTAGTGAAGATCATGCCTTTACATGTTCTTTAATAAACTGTTTTACTGTGAAAACTGATTTTATCTGCTGGGTGAAACTGCACTTGCTATATAGACAGTATGCTGTACGTGGAGCTGGTTTGTCTCTGGCTCTCTGGGGTTTAAATATCCATTTTAGCAGTGAGCCAGCACTTTGCCGGCAGGCTAATGGTTCTGCCTCCAGCGCTTAGAAAGCAGAAAGTACACTTTGTTTCTACTTCGATTTAAGGAAATACCAGACTTTCAATAGAAACAGGTATCAATATTTCATAACAACCACCTGCACAGGCTTTGAAGACTCATATGGAGAAAGGGGAAAGTGATATGCAGGGAGTTATAAATCAAATGTTCAATCATAGCTCTTGCAGAGCATAGAACCAGATGTCAGAGACAATGAAAAACCTTGAAAGATTTCACTGCGCTATGCCGATGAATCCTTCATGGGGTGCAGTATCGACTACCTTAATTGCAAAAAAGTGTTGCTGGACTGGAGCACAACCCAGCATGTATTGGATGAGAGGCAGGAACACACCCCGGACAGGTCAGCAATACAGTGAAGGGCACTGCACGTCTTTGGACTTATGGGAAAAAACCGAAGTGCCGGTGGAAACGCCAGCGGAGATGGGGAGACCCAAGAAATCCTCGGCCAGGATCCGAACCTGGGACCTTCATGCCGTGAGGGGACATCTGTTCCCCTGAATAAACTGCCTCCGAAGAGCCTTAATACATGCAAGAGATCGTCCTCTAATCCCACACACGTTGGTCACAAAAGAGAGCATGTGTATGCCACAGAAAAGCACGCACTGACCCTGTCTGGAGATCAATAAAATACTACCATCTGAGAACCACCCCGTTATGATGAGACGTATTTAACCAAGGGGAGTGTGGGGTGGACCTTAATGCTACATAATGGATTCTCTTGTTGAGTAGAAACAAGAAAAAAAAAGCAGCTAGACCAAGGTACAAGGAGAAAAAAAGAAGCTGGGTAATTGAAAAATGTATGCAACAAGACCAGGCAGTGCAGACAGATCCCACAGACAAATAAACAATGCAGTTACACATTCCATACATTCGTTCCGTCATTCAGTTGTATGAAAGACGTTTAATTTCGGTACGACAGATCGTTCCTTACCTGAGGTTGTGTTCTGCATGTTCTTCAGTGCGAGGTACAGGTCTTTGAATCCTTCCAAGCTCTTGTCGTTCTGACTGTAGAGCAAGATTCTCTTGGCATCGGCGAACAGCCGCGAGATGCTACAGAGATTCAAAAGAGACGGAGCAACGGTGTGAACGACACTTTCAAATGTGCATAAAGTACCTGCTGTTGCGCAACACCAGCCAATGTGTATTTTTACCTGTAGCTTTGCTTATTTATATAGCTTGTCGCGAGGTAAATTAAACTGCAGGGCATTCTTTGACACCACATTTCACAGTTGTGGGTGAGGTGGGTCTTGTGGGGGGGCACTCACATGGACTGGTTGAAGTTGCCCACCATGCCTGGGGTCTCTCCTGGGGTGGGGTTGCGGAAGCAGGGGTTGTTGGCGTTGCAGACGATGCCCTGGACCCAGGGCAGTGTGCCAGCTGAGGGCATGGCCTTGTTGGGGAAATGGCCTGGGGAAAACAGACACGCGTTAACAAACAGAGTCAACAAACCTCAAAAAACACCATGGAATTGCAGCTGAAAACAGCGGCCATATCTTATCTGAAAGGCACTAAACTGCAGGAGAGGTAAAAGGCTTGGGAAAGTTTAATGACCAATACATGCTGCATGGTATGGTTTGCTTTAGATCTCATCCTGCAGGTTTATGCACAATAAGTTGTCAGAGTAAGATAATGTTTCATAAGTGGAACAACAACTCAGTCAATAAAACTGCCTAATGTTTTTCTTCAACGCAACAGGGTCAAACCTCTACAGGTGTGTAACTGTAATTCAAGTGCACCTCTAACATGAATTCACTGCATTCATTTCTCTACATAGCCAGCTTGTAGCACAAAGCTCCACAAACAAATCAAATATTAGCGTCCTTCAAAAAATATGATGCCTAAAGCATCAAACGTGCCATAGAAGGGAGGGTATCGGAGTTTAGCAAAATAAAAATAGTGGAACATCTTGTCCAGATATCTGGCATGATATTTTATTTTGCAGGAAAAATCAATGGCAACCCTGTTCTGAGACAGCACTGATAATGAATGTATTCCCTTAGATTGTGTTATCTCAGAGGCCACATCAGTACAGAGATGGACGTTCTCCCCAGAAGACTGCACGCTCCCAGAGACCTTATAAGGGAATTGCCTCAGCAAAAAACACATGGTCACTTGTGTCACAAGGCAGGTAACAACTTTTCCAGGAGCAAAAAGAGTGCTTTGAAACTATAGTCTATTATGTAATCTATTATATAGCCCAGTTTCATTAGAGAATGTCAATTCAATGTTGGCAAGTGGTAAATGGATGTGAAAAGGGAATTCTGTATTGTCTAAAATGGCCACTCCTTGAGAATGAATTTTGTGTAATAAATTTACATATACTCAGTGAGCACATTAGACCTGTACACCAGCTTGTTAATGCAAATATTTAATCAGCTAATCATGTGGAAACAACTAAATGCAAAGCAGCATGCAGACATGGCCAAGAGGTTCAGTTGTTGTTCAGACCAAATGTCAGAAGAAATGTGATCGAAGAGACTTTCACCATGGAATGATTTTTGGTGCCAGACAGGGTGGTTTGAATATCTCAGAAAACTGCTGATCTGTGATTTTCACACACAACAATCTCTAGTTTGCAAAAAACAACCAGTGAGCAGCAGTTCTGCAGGCAAAAACACATCATCAATGAGAGGGGTCAGAGGAGAAGGGCCAGACTGGTCAAAGCTGAACGCAAATAACCATGCATTACAACAGTGGTATGCAGAAGAGCATCTCAGAACACACAACAGGTCAAACCTCTAAGTGCACAGACTACAGCAGCAGAAGACCGATAAGTCCAAAAAATTAAAAACCTAATAAAGTGCTCACTGAGTGTACATATTACTTGATATTGACAAACAGTTATTTTCCAGATGTATATGCACAATTTAGAATTAGCCTTTAGTAAGCCACAAGTTGAGAGTGGAGGCTCTGGTAAAGAAAACCATGCCCTAGTTTCTGAGACACGCAGATTTGTCTGGGGGGACCGGTTGCAACATGCCCAAGTTCATATGCTAGCTGATGATTCACACCAAAAACATTTCCTCTCCAGCTCTGAACCCAGGGTTTTAAGCTGAACTGAAAAACAATTCACCAGTCCGCACTTCCCCTTCCTGGAGAATCCAAGGAACAGGAACAAACACACAACAACAAAACAACTGTGCAGGGAGAGAAAGGAGAAGACCGCCTTTAGTTGGATTTAGCAGATTTCATCATGGCCTCTTTTAAAACAACTTTCCCAAATTAAAACGGCTAAAACTTTTCCCCTCTATTGTGAAAATATCAGAAAAAATTGCACGATTGCAGCTGACACCACTGAGTTACATCAGAACTTAATGGCCATTGATTACATAAACTACCTTGGGCCTCTTGACCCCTTGTATTCTTTCATCTGTGGAACTTTGATAAGATTGGGAGGTAAATAAGGCAATGTGATCACAAACCTAACGCCCCCCCCCACCTTCTCTTAAATCAGATCCAACTTCAAGAGTGATACTTCAGTAGGTGATACTTCAGTAGGCTGCACCTTTTCCAGGCAGTTTATATCTGTTAATCAATCTATAATTCAATCAATCTTGAATCTATTTTTTTAATTGATTTAAATTGAGTGTTTTATTCTGATACTTTTCAGTCACTATCGTTGAATCAACTGTGGGAGCCAGTCTTAATGCTGTAGAGAAACTAACCATCAAATGTTGTGGCCGACTTGTCTCCTGATATGAACTCTTGAAAAAAAATCCCTACAAACAAAATCCCCCACAGGACTTGAGGGGGGATTGCTTAGGGGTTGAAGAGGCATTCTCCTTAGACAAATCTTCAACAAAGGAGCACAAGGCAATATTTGAATTTAATATCCCCTAATTATCTTCTGGATAAGAAACATATCACTGTAATGATTTTGGACATTTGGGGACAAAGGTTGTTTTGCTGAGGAGGCAAAATTGATCTGCAAGCATTCAACTGGACAGTAACTCTAGATAATAGCTCTATCAGGGTTATCCTAACAGATACCAATCTCTCACCCAGAGAACTTTGATTACAAGGCCAGAAAAATACCCATAAAATGATACGCTCTCATAAAGCTAACCTGCATATTGATTAGTCTCGATAAGAGAACTCAAGCTTGATAGTTTTGATTTGGGAGAAATGGCAGTTGACAGGATATAATGCTTTCCAATATTTGTTAGGATATTCATTAGGACCCATTTCATTTTGTGAAGTTAGAGTGAAAAGAAAGGAAATGTATTCAGTATTGTCTCTTATCCTTGAGGTTAGAGGGAAGACCAAATTTGAATGACTTGAGAATAGTCTTGGGGGTGTTAATGATCGTCTGACAGGGGGTGTTAATGATCATCTTCCAGGGAAAGGTTTTTGATACAAATGCCTTGATTCAATCAAGAATTGTTCTTAACGAACCTACACATATAAAGGAGGATACGTTTCGTCTCATCTGCTTACCCATTGTGAAGAAAAACACACCGACTTGTGAGTCAGTAAATGCAAAACTTGATTGATTACTGGCCAGTGTGTTGCGAGTAATCCCAGAATTGATTAATTACTGTGTATGTATATTTAGTTTGACACTTTTTGTTTAAATGGTAAATGGTAAATGGCAGGCATTTATATAGCGCCTTTATCCAAAGCGCTGTACAATTGATGCTTCTCCATTCACCCATTCATACACACACTCACACACCAACAGCGATTGGCTGCCATGCAAGGCCCCGTCCAGCTCGTCAGGAGCATTTGGAGGTTAGGTGTCATGCTCAGGGACACTTCGACACAGCCCGGGCGGGGGATCAAACCGGCAACCCTCCGACTGCCAGACGACTGCTCTTACTGCCTGAGCCATTGAAGGCCGTGACATCACAAGGCTATGCATGGCCAGTGAAGTTCCGCACAAGGGCAGAAGAGTGTTGCATGAGCCGCATGTATGGCACTTTTTGGCACTTGACATTATTTCACTGGCACTACTGAAAGGGAATGGGGAATGGTTGACTTACATTCATGTTGCTCATATGGAGGGTAGCTCAGCCTGACCGCTATCAAGATGAAGAAGATGAAGAGCGGCCATATGATCTCAACCAGCAGCTGGAGCTACACGTCAGGTACAGAGAACAACAACGAGAGAACATTCAGATTATTACATACACTAGCTACCACAATTACTCCTCTGTTAGCTCAGGAACTGGGAAACCTAAACATATCTTAGTCAGCACTTTAAAGTTCACAAGAAAGTTCACAAGGAGATAGGTTGTCTACCTTTGACTTCACCATGTGTGACACAATGCAAAACAGAACGTTCTATGTGAAACGTACCAGCTGCTTCGATCTTCCTCATCACAATAAAATAGATTAAAACAGAACATATTTGTTTGACTATTCGTCCAGATCCAGGCAAAGCATTTGGGTTGCAAGAAAGCTTATTCTCATTGGTCAGGCCCTTACTTCTGTGGAGGGGCCAGGCACAGCTCTCCTGAGGTATACTGGTATAACTATGGGGTTGTAGTTCATGTAAATATGGCACTGCTCTGTCAGACCTCTTTTTATAGTCTTATTTTATATGTAGAATGTTTTTGTCATTATTTTATAATGCTTTACCACAGGGAAAAAATGATAAGTTGGCCATTATTGAGAGCATTAGCATTCTAAAATAATATTGTCCACTAACCATAGGCAAGAGCTTTTCCAATAACCACAGGCAAGAGGTTTTTTTGCAGTTTCTGAATGGTGTTCAGTAATTAATGTTATGTTCTTTGTGCCATGACCAAAAATATGGTAATGGTAAGGTTTTAGAATAACACCTCAACAGTGTCACTGCATTGAAGCTTTAAAGCAGACCACAAACGTCAGCTTCTGAGATCAAGAGGTGGAATAAAAAGAAGAGACCTTTTATAGTAAAGAACCACTTATAATACAAACAGAACAGTTTGTATTATAAGTGGTTCTTTACTATAAAAGGTCTCTTCTTTCGGGTGTTGTTCATACAATTCACTTCAAACTATGCCAATCAAAGAATGGTACAAAGTTGATGTCTAGTTCCCTGATCAAACAACAGTTACCATTTACAACACTGAGAACTGAAAGGCCACTGAATGTTCTTAGCATGGTTTCCTTTGCTTTGTCTCCCTTTTCTGATTATATACATTTAATATGAAGAACAATGCTGAAATACAGAACAAATTGTTGAAAATGTCACAGAAATTTACCATGGGGAAAAATTGACCCCAGTCTGAACACTGAAATACAAAACCAACATTTGTACACTAACCGCAGAAACTCTGCTCTTCTATACAGAACCATGTGTAAAATGAAGATGTTTAAAACATAGAAGTCAGGTTCACACCTTCTACGCCTAAGCACAGCGGTGCCGGGCTGAGCGGGAGATGGCGATTGCTCAAGGGCGAGAGGATGAGGTGGAGGGACTCTTACCGTTTGTCTTCGTCTGTAGGTGAAGTTCTTCCACAGCAGCAAGCCCAGCTGAGTTGAGACAGACATCTCGCCTCTGGACTCCTACCCCACTGCAGTCCTGCTCTCAACTGCAACGACACAGCGCCGTGAGTCTCAGGAAATGCACTCAGGTCCAACCAACACACCGCTCAAAGGTCCTGGCCAAAGTGCATAGTCTATCACCAAGTGGCAATACACTCACTCCTTCTTTTTTTTTTTTTTTTTTTACTTTTCAAGCAAGCTTGCCTTTTTCCAGACTGACGCATGTCACTTCCGGGGACACAGGGCCAACGCGGGCATTTAAGGTTAAGGAAAATGGCAGAACCAAACCTACTGCTGATCATCGTTTTCAAATAAAATAAAAATTGTTTGTTTTAGATCATAGGCAACCCATTGGCTTACTAAAACAAGATAAAGAACGCTAATATCTTTCCAACACAGTGCAATCATGCCATTTCTGTTCCCCTATTTGATGAATACAAAGTTGAATAAATGCATACTGGTCATGCATCATCCTGACATGGTGAAGTGTATTCATGTTATATTGGAAAATAGCATTGCCTTCTCCATACCATTACTTCATTTCTTGCCACTGTTCTATGAAATGTGATGTATCCGTTCATGTGAAAGTGATGTTGGGGCAATTCCAGCGTTAAGGATGTGACATTTTGACATAAAATGACAAACAAAATCCCTCTTCTTACATGATAAAAAAATTGAATGCAATGCTGGGAAGGGCCAAAAAAATAATGCAAAAAATATTGTTAAGCCAGAAAAAATGTGACAAATAACTTGCGTTATGGATGTGACGCAATAAGACATGTATTTTGGGGAGACTTTTAAAGTCTAATGCAGAAAGTTTGATATCTATGTAATGTAGGAGGCTTGGCTGAACATAAAAATAGCGATTTAGAAAATATTGATATCTTCGTCTTGATTTTCATGAGGAGATACCAGCATTATGGATGTGAGACCATTGTGTTATGGATGTGACACGTCTGAAATGCATTGTTCGATGATCTACTTCCCAATCAAATTTTATAAAAAAAAACATTTGTTGTCATCTGAAATGGTTCTGAATATCAGTTTTCACATTGAGAAAATTATCTGAAATAGTTTTGAATATTTTCAAGATGGCCCAATTTGATGAAATTCAATGAAAGTACTGGATCACACACACTCTCTCATGATGACCATAGCCGTACTGTAATTGTGCTAAAACACAATTTTAGTAAAACGATCAAAAATAGGCCTATTACTTCCATAATTTTGATCAATATAGCAAGACAAATGAATCATAATTTATTTACAATGCGGTCTTTAATATTAAATATAAGTCACCACGGCACAAAGGCCGCGTGGAAGATAACAAAACTACATTTCTGACATGATAACCCATAGTATGAAATCTGGTAGGGCCCAAGCGCCGCTCAACTCACACCATATAAAGTTCTGATTAAAACATCCTGAGATTGACTGTCCGCTGTTGGTCTAGAGATAAATAAAAAAAAATAAAAAAAACGAGTGCAGTCTATTGCTCATGTTTATCGTGTCCTGAAACGGTTAAAAGTTTCGATCATTATGGAAATATCCGAACAAAGTCACAATTGAGCAATTAAAAATTAACGCCATGATCAAAAGCACTGCAAAATTAACCTACAATACAAAATTATTTCGCTCCAGTGCGCCCCTTTTGGCACAAATAACCCATTAACTAGCTTTCCAAGTTGTACCCTCACATGCCAAACAAGATTTTTCCATCTAGCTTTTCTATTTCATGAAACGCAATTGATGCTCTAATAACATTAAACATTACATTTGAAATCAGCACATCATCAATATTTTATTTTTATTTATTTATATTTATTGTTTGACTAATCAGTTAAACAATATAGCCACTGTCGAATTGCATTAAGTTTCATTATTTAATATTTTTGAAACCCATCACTACTAATCATACACTTGTAGTGGTATTTGAAATAGCCTTCTAACCTGGTAAAAAAAAAGGAGCAATGACCAGCTTGAAATACCAGCTACCAGCTGTTTCAAAACATAGCTTGAGCTGGTCAAACCAAGTTGAGTAGTATGGAGCTGGTTGAACTGGTCAACGGCGATCAGCCATTTCAAAACCTAGCTTGAGCTGTTTTTTTCAGCAGGGTATGTAGCCTACGTAACATCTACATATAGATAGGCTTCGCTGAAATTACCTCGGCTAGAAGCTAGCTATTGTGTGAAAAGACGATGTGCAAAAAAGAAAATATGCGCTCCATGAAAATAGGCTATGCGGTACATAATATATCTATATACATACGATTACATGATAATAATAATAAAAAGTCACGTTTAATCTGAAACTTAGACGTCAAGTGTTTCATTGTTTGGTGAAAATTGGACCAGTCAGTCATTCGAGCAATCTCATTACAACCAGATGCTTGGCATACAATTTCGATACAGTGTTCGGTGAAAGGCACTTCATATACGAACACGTTGCCACTTTCACTTACATAAAGAACATACACGAGCAGCCGATTTCGTTTTTAATTTTCTTTTATCAAAGAGGTATTTGACATAAGGCACTCAAGTCGAGCCGAATGTAAAATCATTACAATATTACAAAAGATAACGGCCAGCAAGAACACAAACGCGCGAACAAAGAAAGTGTGCCATTTATCGTTCAGATTTGGATCGTTTTCATTTACGGCATAAAATCGTAAAACAAAGCATGTTACAACTAAAATACAATCGCAGTGCAATGAAGATAGTTGGACTTATCTAAATGTATCTCACCATCATGCAAATTAATGACTGAAACGAAGTGCGAGGCGAAAAACATACCTTTCCTCCAAAAACTCTGAATGACTCCTTGAGCATAAATTGTAATTCCTTTCAAAAGAACAATCAATATAAAACCCGTTGGCCACTTTCTCTACGTCTTCACTGTACGGTCACACTCGCGCAGTAACACTGGCGTTTTTAACCTGAAGAAGCTTTTATAGTGCTGCCGCTGGATGAGCTGTAGGGTTACTCTCGGTCAAAAAGACTCTGTTTGTGTATAGCCAGCGAAGCACGTGTAGCGTGTAGCTCTTAAAAGGGCTACTTGTAAAAGCGTTGCCGGATCTTGCCACTACGAGAATTCGCTCTTACATTCTTTGTAGAAAACACAAGAAAACCTTATCTTTATTTCAAACCCTCAAAACTAAACTAAAGCTCCTACCAATCCCTGTTTCCCGGTTTTGTATATAGCCTGTACAGCTAACAAGATAAACTTATTTGTAAATGTCCATAGTAATATTGGCAGTAGTATTAGTAAAATATAGCCCTCAAAAGCTATACTTTAGACCAGAATGCTGAGCAAGAACCTTAAGGGGATTTTAGTTCAGTCAAAATGTAGATGGCCAAATTGGTGCAAAAGTCACCATTGCCTAAATAATAATTCCTGAGTCCTGAGAGGACTTTAAGATAAATCATCAAAAGATTACGGACCATTTGGTCCCCTATCATACTTTTTCAATTGAAATCCCTTTTAACTGTGTCTATACATTGAAAATGTGTGTTGAATTGTCACAGAATTGTCACCTTAATTGTTGTCTCTGTGACTTGCTTTGTGTATCGGTATTTTTAGTTGGCTAGGTAAGCAGTGTTTTGATAATTAACTTTGGTCGCTTTTGCTCTGTTTGTTTGTTTGTTTGTTCTCAACAAGGCCCTCGTCCTTATCTTTGTTGTACAGGTAGCAGTTGAAGTTGTACTTCCCTCTAGGGTCTTTCAGCGCACTTATCCCTGGTTATGGGTATACACTTTGTTGTACGTCGCTCTGGATAAGAGCGTCTGCCAAATGCCAATAATGTAATGTAATGTAACAGAGGGGAGCCCAACTGGCTGGAATAAATGGCAACTCACAATATTTTTACAGTTTTGCCACGAGCCCCCAGGTCCGTGCGATCTAAAACAACAGCACCGGTGCCGATATGCCTCAGGTAGATCCACAGGTGTCTTTCACCATACCCCTGCCACTTGCAGAGGTGGTGGGTATGGTGCAACGGGGTTCAGAGGTCAACTCAGGTCCTTCTGACTCATCAATGCTTGATTGATACTGGTGTCAAAGTACAATTTAAATTCAGGGAATACAATTCTTGACTCTGGCTCAAAAAATTCTACAAGCAGGGATGTTAACCTATAGCCCAATGCTGAAGAGAAAGGTCCACTTAAGGTTGTGTTCCATCAAAAACGCATCTTTGGTCTTCCAGATCATGTCAGAGGTACATACTTCAATAATCATGAGGTAAGGACTTGAAAAGTCAAAATATGCAAATTACAAATGAGAAATGTTCTATAATCTGAACCAAGTAAGATATTGTTATAATTCTTTCAGATTCTAAATATGTTTGAAGATTGTATTGATCTAAAAAAAATTTATCATCTGTACCCAATTGTCATTTTTATAGAATTTTGGATTTTTCATGAAGAACAATTATGAAATTTTGGAATCTAACAATGAGATTTGTGATGCTTTCCCATAAAGATCATTGTTGGCTCAAAACACTCTCCTGGATATGGAGTAAAGGCTTGCAAAGTTTCATGATGACAACAGAAGCCAGAAAATAAGTAACATATAACTAAAAGCAAACCAGAGAGTTAGTAGAGAGGTGAGAGAGACAATGAGAATAATCCACTACTGTGTGCTATGTGTGAGAAGGGGGTTGTAAACCGGAGCCAAAGTGATGCAGGAGATAGCAGGGTAAATGGTAAATGGTAAATGGTTGACATTTATATAGCGCCTTTATCCAAAGCGCTGTACAATTGATGCTTCTCATTCACCCATTCATACACACACTCACACACCGACGGCGATTGGCTGCCATGCATTTGAATGTTTGGTTGCCAGTCATAATTTTTTCTACAGATTTAAAGTTTTTATTAAGGGAATACTCGAATACTTTTTTGATAGAAAGTTATTTGTATCACAGAAAAGCAAAGCTGCCGGTGCCGGCGACGTGGTTGCCCTTTTAAATTCAAGCAGCCGGTTTTTTCTCCTGCGAAGAAGTGATTTGTGGGGGATGTGGTTTTAGTTTGCAAGCTGAAAATTCAAGGCAGGAAAAAGAAACTACAAGTACTTCAATATAATTTATTTAGGAGTTTTCTTTTCTTTTATCTATCGCTACTGAAAAAGTGCAGCGAGCATCTGGGCATCTGGGCATCTACATGATTATAACTTACTCTCGTGAAAAAAACTATTATTTCATTTCATCAAGAAATGTTGGCCCAAGAATTACATTTTGTCCCTATATTCTGTAGGTTACAAAAGGCAATGGCGATTGATCCATATGCAGGCCTACGTGCTAATGAGATACCAAAGACTATGTAAACGGAACGGCAATGTTCACCTATTAGATAACATACCCGTTTCTATAGTCATGCTTAAATGTAGTTCTTCTTTTTTTTAAATTTAATTCTGGTCTAAAAAAATCACTTGGCATATGTGACATGGACAGAACAGTCTAACTGTCCTATTTAGATTCATTGTCTAACCATTTCTGATATTTGCTTATTGAAAACAATTCAGAGTGCGCTCAACTCAATGCAGGATAATTAATAGGCCTGCCATCCTCCCGCCCCTTGTGGACAGTTTTTACTGCTCAGAAACTGGGTGAAAGGCCAGGTGATGTCAGTTATCTGTAGACTTGTGGTTTCCTTTGGTAAAACTGCAAGAGTCAGTGCATTATCTGGTATAGGGAACCAGCTAAATTCACCGGTTTGTGACATTGACTAAATGTGGTGTATTGAGAAATGTGGGTAAAAGGACTATGATTATTGTATTATTTTATTCAGTCAGGGTTCCCTGATTGGTAGTGGTACCCTGATCAACTTATCCTCTTCGCACCCATGCCATTAAAATGCTACAGCTGGTTTCCTGGACTTTTACTTTTTACTTTTACATTCTGAAGGGTTTGTGCGGGATGAATGTGCGTATCTTGCATTCCATTTCCGAAGCTTTCAGGCTTACTGGTTTCATAGTTGGTGCAGATCTGAAAATAACCCCAAACTAAAGGTCAACCATGGCTACATAAGCAGTCATGACAGCTGATGGAGGACAGCTTGGCTGATTGCAGTTAATATCATAATAGGAAATACAGAGAAAGCATTCTCTGCTACCAGTACAGTGATTGTCTATGAATGCGTTTTGTGGCTCTGTTTACTTGCGAGGGAGTCATTTAAGACAGGGGTGCACAACTCCGGTCTGGTAAGTCCGGATTTTGTTCCAATCAGTTACTTAAGTTATACTTTTCTGACAGCACTATGGACTTCACTGGTTTACTAGAGAGTCATTCATGGTAGGCGTGAAAATGGCGGAGAATATCCATAGCAGCAATATCATATCCATCTGTTGATTTAAAACACAAACCAGTTAGTTAAAGTGGTGCTGGCTAAGTAGCAGAAACTAACACACTGACACAACTACCATTAGGTTAGTATGTTTTTTCTTCTGATGGATGTCAAAGGACACCAGGATTCTGACCAGTGTCCATTTCATCTGGAGGCAGTATTTCACTCAGAAGCATGAGACATGTCCTTCCCAGAAGTTTCCGCCCAGTTTTATTGATTTTCTACTGTTAGGCAACAGCCAAAAAAGTCACACAGCCCTGAACACAAACCATTTCCACACAGATAAAAGTTAACTGTGACTGTGGTCCCTTGTCTATTTTAGTGCTTCTGTGATAGAGGCGTGCCCGTACAATATCAGAGCAGTGAACAGTTCCGTGTCTGCAAGCAAGACCACTTTCAGTTACATCAGGGGTTTTCAACCTTTTCTGATCCAGTGACACCCATCCAGACTCAAAAATGGTAAATGGTTGGCATTTATATAGCGCCTTTATCCAAAGCGCTGTACAATTGATGCTTCTCATTCACCCATTCATACACACACTCACACACCAATGGCGATTGGCTCCCATGCAAGGCACTGACCAGCCTGACAGGAGCATTTGGGGGTTAGGTGTCTTGCTCAGGGACACTTCGACACAGCCCGTGCGGGGGATCGAACCGGCAACCCTCCGACTGCCAGACGACTGCTCTTACTGCCTGAGCCATGTCACCCCCAAAGGCATCCAGGGTTCCCCTTCATAAGCCAAAAAGTGTTATATTGAGAAAAAAAAAAGTTCTATACTTTCAGAAATCTTCTATACATAGTCTGCCAGTACCCCCTGTTGAAAAACCAGGAGTTAGATGATTTTGTACAACAATGTGGTACTGCACTAATAATTAGACTTTTGTCCCATCTCACACTTCATTCTGTTACATCTGATATGTTAGTATAAGTTTATACTATATTAAATTATGCTGGAGTAGTACATTTTAACCTCCATTGAACCATAACAGTCCACCCACACAAAGGGAGGCCGACCAAAATATGCCTCCTGGATGACCTTCACCATGACTTTCTGCTGGAACATCCACAGTCCACAGACCATTAGTCGCGCACTGCTGAAGTGACTTCAACTGATAAATCACTGATTCCTTCACAGTTGCTGTTGGGTATCCCAAATTAATAGAACAACAAAGACATTTAAACAAATTGTAAAAGTTGTGAGGATTCCTTAAGTTTCAACAATACTATTTAGACACAATGCTTTAGATTCAGTGTTGTCTACTGCCAAAAGTTCTTCAGCTGATTCAACTTAAAAAGCCATTTAAAAATCAAGCACTTTTAAAGTTATGCTGAGCTAGCAACACACATAAACGCTGCTCTACTTGGACAATAACAGTCACTAGTGTGCACGTGAGTATTTTCCGTTTGGCCCTGAACATCACGTTCATCTTTTTCCTTTTTTTGACATATGGTTTTTACATCTAGAACCCCAGCTGGGGCCTCTGGCATGTATGCAGACCTGGTACAAGCACTGGCACTCTTCCAACATTTTCACACGCATGCTGCATTAAAAACTCACAACATTGTTGCAGGAATAAGTGGAACAATGGAACAAAAAAGATGACTTGCGATATTGAGTATTATCTTAGTATAACTGCATATGGAAGCACTCATCATTTTAAGGCAGTCTAAGTGCAAGATTTATAATCCTACTTGGTGTGAGGAAATCGGGTACAGCTAGGAATCATGCGAGTCCAGTGTTGAGCTAGATCAGAGTACAGCAGTAGACAGGGAAACTACATAAGCAGTTTGTTGGTACAGCTCATTTTAATTTAAGGTATTCTTAACCGTCTATTGTTCTCTTCCGTGCAATGATTTGTATGGCGCTGAGAACATTGCGTGTTCAGATTACACTAACAAAAGCTGCCTAACTGGAGAAATGTTCTTCTGTGCAATTTTTGATCGGAACTTAGGTTTCTGCCTTGGAATTCGAATTGATGCCAATCTATAATAAACTTGAAATGACTGTAAATCACAGTACAATGTATAGTGTTATGGTTTAGCCATTACAAATGAAGGCAGAGCTCACAAATATTGGTGTAATGTTACAGCATGAGGAAGAGGTGTCTGAAAAATTACGTTTCCAGTTTGTTTTGTATCACCTTTATAGGGAGAAGCAAAGCCATAAAATAATCGTTCATTAAATAAACAGATATTTGAACTGTTTTTCTTTGTTCACTGTTCACTGTTTTCTTTCTTTTTTAATTTACATAACTTACACAGAGAGGAAGTATATGTACTGTGGACATGTGTGAAATGTTTTTCTCAAGGGTGCAAAAGCAGGTCCTTTCTTCAAAATTGCAATCAAAACTGCAACATTCTGCCCAGTGCCTCAACATTACACCAAACTGCCACAGTTCCACAACATTAGATGAGAATCAACGATGGGCAGACAGGACCGGACAATAAGCCTCAAGATAGAACTGAAGGAAAGTCCACATCACTACACTCCTCCACACCTTCAACCCAGCAACAAATGCCAAAAAACTGCGTTGAAAGTGATGAATGCCGCCCCCCAGCAAGGAAACAGTTCCTCCCCAGAAGCCACACACTCATACGCAATGTCGACCTGCAGTAAAACTAGCACGTGGTAGCTGCCTCATTCAGATCCAGGCAGAGTCCCGGCCATATTGAAACAACACGGTGACCTCCTTCCTCAGATAAATGCATTCACCCCCCCCCCCGACACCCCCCCACGTGTTACAGAGAAAGATCCACGTGACCGTAGTTGCAGCTCTTGCTGAAATTGGATGCCAGTAAAATGGTGCAATGCTGAAAGTGGAACTACAGTTATTGGGGGATTTTTGCCATGTGTCCTGTATCCACACCACAAGAATAAAATTTGACTGCATCACCTTCTGCCATCTGTTTCCTGTAACTGTCACTCACGTTGCACAGACCACTCCTCGAAGGCCTTCCACTGTTTCACCTTTGCACACTATCGTGCTCACTGGAGAGACATGTTTTGTTAAACTGTTTAAGCAAAAATACTGAACACTTTACGAGCACTTCTGCAGTTAAGAAATGTGGTGCCTGCACTAACATTACGGTGGATGCAAATTGTTATTCCAGTCAAGAAAACGTGAAAGAATAAAATGATTAAACTGATCAGATAATGGCAGCTTAATGTATGTTAATGTTCAGACAAATAAAGCACAAGGTTAATTTGTGTTTTTGAAGAAAATACTAGTTATTGCATCTGCGTCAAATAAGACATATGTCTCTAAGCAAAACGTTTTACTGAAAGGTATAAACTGCACAACACAACCCCCCTCAGAGCAAGGGCCTCTCGCTTCAACATTACCATGTCCGTTGGGGATAAAAGCATGGAAACTGACTCGGGGGGCGTACGAAAACACATTTTATCGCCATCTTTGTCTGCCCGAGCCAAACAAAAACATATTATTAAAATATAGGGTTCCAGGATACACATTTATTGCGTTGATTGTAGCTTCAGTCCATCCTGTACCTGTGCAAATATCTGCTCAACGTGTTGAAAACTGCAAAGTACAACATGTACTGGGATTGATGCCCTATTTGTGGATGATTTACAGACTTTCCTCCCGTTTTCTCGGGAAAGCAAATAGTTCTGTTGATTGCTATAAAGGGGAAGTTTGGAAGTAATCGTAAATAGATGATAGTAAACAGAAATAGATGATGATAACCAAAGAGGAAGAAATGGTGTCAGACTTTCCACACAGTGTGATGAGCAGCCATTATCAGCCATTGTCTGTGCCATCACATTAAGTACTGATGCTAGTCAGGCCTCTATACGACTGAAATCACCGATGGTGATTGGCTGACTATGCAGATTCCTTTTCTCCAGGGGTCCCAGTTGTCTCATTACATTACATTACATTACATTATTGGCATTTGGCAGACGCTCTTATCCAGAGCGACGTACAGTTGATTAGACTAAGCAGGAGACAATCCTCCCCTGGAGCAAAGCAGGGTTAAGGGCCTTGCTCAAGGGCCCAACGGCTGTGCGGATCTTATTGTGGCTACACCTGGATTAGAACCACCAACCTTGTGTGTCCCAGTCATTTACCTTAACCACTACGCTACAGGCCGCCCGTCTCAATCTAATGTATTTAATGATGAGGCATTTTTCTTTTTCTGAAAGATTAATTTTTTTATCAAGGTTTATATTTGTAAATATAAAACATGTGAAAACTGGTTTATAATTCAACAATGCAGGGGGAAATCTGCATTGGATGACTTGGTATTGCTCACTTGAAAATGCATTATGCTACAATAATGAGGAATGATCATTTGAGTAATTCAGTTTTATTTTAAGAAGGGGGCTTTTTAAAAATGAAGATTAATAGTAATGGGCCTTAAACTATGGTGAACATCACAAGTTTAGTCAGATTTGGTGTTAATAATCTGGGTATGGACTTACGATATACCGTATGGCACTGCAATCAATGTACTTGTCTCATTTAGTTGACAAAAATGCATAGACATTTCAGAGCATTATGAAGGGCAGTAACAAATACCAGTACTTCACATACTGTTATTACTAGAATCATATATGAATGATGCCAATCATCACATCAGATTTTACAATATGAAATTACATTTCTTATTTTCCCATCTGCAAACTCCCTGATCAAAACTGGAAAATGTAATAGTTTTGTAATAGCCTGTTCTGCTACCTGGAATTAGTTGGCAGTAAACGTGCATAAAACTGCGGCTGTTGCAGGGTTCCTATTCACGCGACCTAATCAGACCAAAAAGTTGGCCGTTTATTTCAACATCTGAGAACAAAATTCCCAAAAGTTTCACAACAGTGGAATTTTTATTCATGCAGTGTAGTGAGCTGCCAATACTTTCAAAGGGGCGATCCTTTTACTGGTAAAAGTTACGGGAAATGGACCGGGAATAGAACATAGTGTTTATTCAGGGGGCGGACCTTTCACCCTCATGCCCACAGTGAGAGGGAAAACAGGGCTTGTCAACAAAACCCTGCTCCAAACGTTCTCCGCTGCTCCCGCAATAAACCATTACTTCTCTCACGGCTCAAACAACAGCTGTTAATGTACCGGCCAAACCAGGCATGTTCACTGGTGAAGACTGACTCACTTTCTGACACGGTTGGTGCAACTGCTTGGATTTGTGACGTGGTTTATGGTAAAAATGTGGCCATATTAAGTTTGATAAAGGCAGACCATACTAGTGTGGTTCCAGGAAAGAGAGTGCTGGAGGTGGGGGTTTAGTTGGATTTTAGGAAAGAGTGTGGTGGAGGTGGAGGAGTTAACATTGTGCTAACAAATGAACAATTGATGGAGGTGTTAACAACACTGCTTCTGATTAGTCAGGTGTATTAAATTGCGCCCTCAGTGTATAAGGAAGCTTTCAATATCTAGTTTTGATTCCAGGCTTTTGATTGCCTTTGGGGTCTGTTATTGACGTATGTCAACATGAGGACCAGAGTTGTGCCAATGACAGTCAAGGAGGCCATTATGAGTCTGAGAAATAATACATTTAAAAAATCATAATAATAAAAAAACAAACAGAGACATAGACCAAACAATAGGCTTACCTAAACATCATTGGGAAACGGTTGGGAACATCATTACGAGTGTTGTCTGTGGGTCTGCCTACCTACCTCAAGTGGTTCTTTCTCCCATAATCCCTTTTGGGTGTGCCTATTTCATCTCTCCCTGTGTTTGCTTTCTCTGGCTCTTCTGTGGCTTTTGAAGCACATTCCCTATTAGCACACACCACACTGCCAGAAGACTGCGGGAATCACTTTCTGTCATTCTTCACTGCCCTCTGCTTGATTTACAGTGCAGTCCATAAGTATTTGGACAGCGGTACATACATTTATTTGACGCTGCATTTCAGTACATTCGATTTGAAATGAAACAATGAATATGAGGCCAAAGTGCAGGCTGTCACCTTTCATTTGAGGGTATTTGCATCCATATCGGTGATCTGTGAAGGAATTACATCCGTTTTTAGACACATTCCAGAACTGGCATTATAGCATTTTCCTGTATATTCCATTGCGGAGCCTGTTTCCATACAGTTTGGCCCCACTCCTGATGATCTGTGTGTGCATGTACCGAGGGTTAGGGTTAGGGTTAGGTTTGGTGAGCTGAGCTTCTCAGTAGATGTGAGCCTGTGTTTCTCTACACCAGTGGTCACCAGCCCTGGAGATCCACTGTCCTGTAGGTTTTCATTGCAACAAAAAATTGGCACACATGATTCTACTAATTAGCAGCTCAACAGGATCTTTAGCAGTTGAATCAGGGGTAGATCTCCAGGAACAGGGCAGTAGATCTCCAGGAACAGGGCCGGTGACCCCTGGTCTCCACCACAGGTGGAGGCAGCTCTGACCAAAGCTGTGGATTGGGATAGATGAGGTCAGTATACAGCAGAGTGAGTGGGGAGAAACCAACAGGAAAAGGCTCCTGCTTAAAGCCTTCTGTCATGGTTTTGTAGTTGTTTATTTTTTGGGATAAGAGTGGGGCACACTCGGACTCAATACCCTTCATCCTGTGTGTCAGTGGGCTGTGTCATGACATTGTGTTTGGAAAGGCTGATTTATGCAGGAAGAATACGGACACAGTTTGGGGGAGGGAGATTTTGCATGGTGACGCTAAAGGCACACTCACCCGAGGGAGGCGCTCTAGGCATGGATTCAGGATCAAAAGGCCGAAGGTGGGTTTAGGGGAGTGCAGGGGACGTGAACAGAAATGAGAAAAGAAAATATTTTTGTAACAAAGAAATGTACACTGAAACATGAACGTGAATATGAGGTCCTCGTGCCACTTGGTCAGCTGATGATAACCTGTGTCAGGGAAATAAAGAGGAAAAGGGTTAATGTGGGGAAGGTTACACCGCTGGTGCTAACATTTTAGTGACCTTTATCTGATAGTTTAATATGCCCTCATTTACCCAGCAACAGCAGTGAAACATGAACAGGCTCAGCTACAATAGCCCAGGATTCAGCAGCCCACCCTCCTCCACGGGCCAGGTAATGGAGAGATAGTGCTACGGTTTGCAAACCCCTATGTCCCTACATTTACGGCGGAGGAGGGAACAATAGACTCCAGGGAGTGGCAGACAACAGGAAACAGGGTAATGGAGAGAACAGGATTAAGCTGGGGAGGCTTGCACCCCTTGACAACGTAATATGAGAAATCAATATTAACCTGGAACATTAAAGAAAAGCTCTTGTGATACAAATTTGCTCAACGTTTACTGTGCACCATCACCAATATGCTGAATACGAACATAAATAAAACGGCTATGTCTCATAATGCCTGTAGCCAACTTGATATGAATGAGAACAGACTGTTCCTCACTTGCTTTACCCACACTTCCCGCAAGATGCTAGGACGCACCAGCAAACAGTTAGATAAGAGCAGCTAAAACCGGCCTGTTCAACATATTTATACATCACTGCATATTGAAAATTTTTCATTCTTCTGTGGTATTTCATTAATAGACAGGCAGACAGCCTTGCATGCCAGTAGAACAGGAGTAGATGTTCCAACCCCCAGAGGCCACTTATCCTGAAACCACCTATCACAAATCTCAATGAAATCATTGGCAGTTCTTTTCCATTTCTCTCAGGTTTGCCCATAAGCTGAGGTACAATAGGTAATTACCCAACATGAATGAACAGACCTGAATTCGAGACAAAGCATGCCATTTCTCTGAGAAGCACGCTTCCCTCCCACACATATGTATTTCATAGCTCTGGGTACTAAGCAAGCATGCCTACTGCAACAAAAAAACACCAAAAAAACATTGAAAATGATCAGGAATAAAACATTACACAGAACGTGTAAGTCAGCAGAAAGCAGTCTCTTAACAAGTGTTTTAGTCTTGTCATGAGACTTATCTTATTGTTACTCTCAAGTTGACAAAATTAGTTTGTTTTACATTTCTGTTTGTTTGACAAGTGAAAAGGGGTGGGGTGGGGGCTTCCTACCCAATGGCAAATCTTAAAGTAGGTCAAACTGGCCCGGGTCATTGGCAATATTTTTGTCTTATCTAGCAAAAAAAAAGATAAATAAGCTTTTTAAAGTGCAAATACAAGACTAGAATACTTGCTGAGATTGGCGTTTGGCTTTTCCATAAGTTGTCGGAAGAAAACCCAGAACATACACCAGCAGTCTTTCATCAGTGTACAACACAAGACGTGTAAAATGTACATTTAACATTTAAACATGTCTACAATATAAAGTTTTTGTTTGACTATAATTATTCGTTTGTGTATATTCATAAGAACATAAAATGAAAATATTTTATTTTAAAGTGTATATGTTTATTCATAAATCACAAAAGATTTTGGTGGTTCAATGGTATTACAATGCAACATTGAAGTTATATATATACATTAATTATAGTAACTGTAAATTTTCCCCAGAGTAAAGGTAATATGTCCATAGTTAGATAAAGGGACTAAATCAGCATTTAAAATATATAAAATATGCTTTGCAGTATGAAATGTTTCTTACTCCAGTTTTCGCTCTTCAAACATGTAAAAATGTAACATCACTGACCTCTGGTGGTCATACATATAAAAACATGCAGATTTTATATTCATAAAATACTATGAAGAAACAATATTTAGACTGAATTGACTGATGTCAGGAAATCCTATTTCAAGAAATAAAATTAACTTTGGGGAAATTTTGGTACTTGAACGCAACTTTGCCTACTCATAAACATAAAAGCAAAACTGAGCATAGTTTAGGAGAGCATTAAGTGCTTTATGCCAAAAGTAAAAAGAAATGTTATTTTCAGGTATGTCTATGTCTCACAATGATGTAGAAATAAAATGATAATATGCACACTTCACGTGCAGGAAAAGAAGCTGTGACACAGGAAAGCTGTGCCATAATACTAAGATCTCTTTTATAACACATCATCAAAAAGGTTTTTTTTGTGGATTGTGTATTCAGTATTGTCCTTCTGCTTACCTGCTTACTGAAACAGGAACACGTCTACATCTGTTTTCTGCTAAATACACTGAGACATCCAATAGAGTAGAGTATGTACGTAACAAAATTATCAAAATAGAATCACATGAGCATTAAGATTTACTTTTTCAATTAGATTTAAAATTTCACGATTGGCAGGGCTGATAAGCACTAGCAGGGCCATAAACAAGCTGTCAACATCATCCTTCTGGCCTTTTGAACTGACAGAGACCAGTCTGCCCCATGTGGACACACTGATGAATACACACACACACACTCCATGTCCTCACCAGTTTCGCCTGAGCTGCCCTTATGTTCTGCTCATCTGGCCCCTGGCAGTGCCAGCATTAATGCCAAGACTCATTCATGCACACACTCAACCCCCTGTCTGGGTGGGGAGATGTCATAAACTAATCATGTAGTACGTGCACTTACCACACACACACACACACACACACACACACACACACCTCCCACAGCATACTCACGCTCTCCCTGGTACAACAGAAAACAATAGAACAATGGCCCTCTTTTTTCCGAGACTGGCCTCTCCTGGACATTCCAATACCATGCACATAATGCTGCAGACCCAGGAAGATGGCGGATCGTAAAAGATCAACAGGAGGTTCATATCAATCAAGGCCCAGGAGAAAGGTAGACAATCGTTTTTAAGACTGAAAGCAGTAGACTAGGATATGCGTTTGAACAAGTAACTTGTCCTTCACCAACTGAACTTGACGCTCTGCAGATAATGGAATGAATTTGAGACTGTTAGTTGCGCTGTAATGTTAGTCTGATGGAGATACAGCCTACCTTTGTGTGAAGAGTAGCCTAAGTGGTAGGCAGATCAATAACATTGTTGTATTGATATCAATACATTGTTGTAAAATTGTGATTTCTCCGCTTACTTGTTGATAGGCTATGATACAAATGAAGTAGCTTTTAATTACTGATGCAAAAATAAACATCAAATCCATAGGCCAAGCTGGTCATTTGATTAGTTGCTGTAAGTACATAGAAACATACTGTCGAGGACCCGGCCCTAGGCCCCCCTGATGAGAGATTGACAGGGATGGGTTAGGAAGGAATGCATTGTTAACCCCTCGCACACGCCATTGAGGTGGTAGCAAGAACGCCCGTAAGAGGAAAAATATGTGGTTCAGAGATAATGAGCAGCCATACTTGTCAGCGGAGGAGTCTGAAGTCGGGGGACTTAGATTTAGGGTTTTAAGGAGCAAGGTTAAAGTTCTGACTGAGGCCATGCATAGAATGAGTTCCAGCAATACCTATTTTTCCTTATTTCTTTATCTCCCTGACTATTAAACAGAAAACATGTTCTATGTTTGGGCAATGTATGTGTGTGTGACGGCACAAGCTTTTTGTCTTACCTTCAGTTGTCAAACTCAAACATAGCACCAATGTTGCAAATTTTGATATATTTTCATGACGTTAAAAGTAACGTCATTTGTAGGCTAAGTTACTCTTCACAGCTTACGACCTAAACCCCATCAGACCTGGCGTCCATTGCAATGGACATCACATGTTTGGTGTTTTTCTTTGATATTAATGAATGATTTACATAACAGTCTTCTGATTGGTTATTTAGTTGATCCCAAATAATCAATCAGATGCAAGTATGGCCCAACTAGTTGACATCTGAAAAAATTACATCTCACCAAAGTGAAGCATGCAGCAGTACCTCAGAGTCGTCAAATTAAGTAAACTTTTATAATAGTATTATATATATTTAAACATTCATTTATACATTTAATGTGTTAAACATAATAACGTAACATGACATAATATGTAAACAAATGAAAATTGACAATGTTAGCGTAGTGGTTAAGTTACGTGACCAGGACCCGCAAGGTCGGCGATTTGATCCCCGGTGTAGCCGCAATAAGATCCGCACAGCCATTGGGCACTTGAGCAAGGCCCTTAACCCTGCATTGCTCCAGGGGAGGATTGTCTCCTGCTTAGTCTAATCAACTGTATGTTGCTCTAGATAAGAGAATCTGCCAAATGCCATTAGTGTAATGTAATGTAATAGCAAAGACAAGATTTTTGCAAAGACATTGTCCAACAGTTTTGACACAAAAAACAATGGTAATATTTGTCCAAAAAAACTATATTCAGGTAACACAGCAATCAAGGTCCTGACACTACTGGAGTATGAAGGTGCACCCTTGACAGATAGTTGGTCAATTTTAGATCTAAGTGAGATAACATATTTAAAATATGTGAAGGACCAAATATACATATTATCTATCCATCTTCACTATTCGGTCCAGTGCGAATATAAATAATCTAAATGATTAATAGAAAAATAGATAAATAGGCTATATATACAGATTGGCAGGTAGTCAGACATGTTATTTCAACTGTTCAGAACTGACGTCCACTGCATTGGATATGAAATAAAATAGAGTTTACTTTTTTTGTTTAGTTTGAACCTCATTTCTACATGTGTATATGAGTAAGATTAGGTAAGATTAAAAAGATTCCTTTTTTTCATGGCTAAAAGAAAAATCAGATCTGAAGGGGTTAAGGATATATTTTGCCGTATATTTTGGGATACAAAAATAAGATTTCGTTTACATTTAGATTTCTCTATTATTGTATTCATGAAAAAAATGTAACCAACTGAATATAAATTGTGCTGACCCAACAATGGCTAATTGAAATTCGCGGGGTCCGCCATCTTCCCATCATCCTCAGAAATGTCTTTGACCACAGAGTGTAGAAGCTCAAGTAGTGAGTGGCTGAAACGTTCCTTTTCCGGCTACACCTGCAAACCCCACCAGGAAGTGTGCGCGATAAATCCTAAAGTATTAATCCTTCTTACCTGGAGGGAGAGGACCGAGAATTAGCATGCACCGAGCGGGGATCTGACCGGTTGTATGACTTTTCTGTTCAGCAGATCGTTTCGTGGGTACTTTGCAATTTATGCAGGTTAAAGAGACACCGTCAACTCCCTGCAAGTTTGGGTTTTTGTTCTTGTGTGGTGTAGCTAAGTTCTACGGGATTCTAAACCTTGCCTGCAATGGGATGCAGCGGTAGTATAGAGGTAAGGAGCCAGTTTCCTCCTCATCGGATGCGCTTGCGATGTGTACACGTCGTAGCGCACCATGCAACGACATGTAACGTTATTTCACGTTGAGTATGGCCATTCTTGTTAGCTACGATTCACGGTTGTGTTCAGTTGCGCATTGATTAGCAAGCTAGCCAGCTAGCTAGCTACTGTGTAGGATGTAGCTTGTTTTCCTTCTTTGGCGACCTTCTTTGCAGCAGTTTAATCTTATTAATGAGTTAAATGGAATATGGCGAAGATAATTGTCGTTTTCGCCACCGACACGGAATTCCAGTGAATGTATTTTGATAGTTCAACTATCAAAATAAAGCCATGCATCGAATCAAAGGAAGGGACTGTATCATTGTCATGGAAATTCAGTGTATATGCACCGTTATATAGCTGTCTAGTAAACAAAAATGACCTCGTTTCCTCGCTCAGCGTGTGGAATTTGTGGTATCGCTAAAATAATGTGCCTTTGCTTTAAGAAAACGTTTGCGAAATGCAGACGATACGTTCTTCAACAGCTAAAACTTGACATTTTACAACAGTTTACCTTTTCTCGTGCAGTTCTGCTTGTCGACCGTTGCAACGCAATGTTAATCAGTCTACGTTAAAGGTTAGCATCACCAGTGCATGTTTGATAACAAAATGACTAACCGTCTTATTAGCAGATGGTTTTGTATTTTTTTGCAGAGGACAAAGCGAGAATGGAAACCCTTGGAAGATCGGAGTTGCACAGACATTGCATGGTTCTTTATATTTTTACTTTTCTGCGTTGGTATGGTAAGTAAAATCCTATCTGAATCTTTGCGTCATTTTAGTTTAATGGGAACTACACTCTAGTGTTGTTTCCATTGTTGGTTGACTAAGTTTCACCGTAGACAGAACGGAATTTACCCCGTGTAATTACACAACATAGTCGATTGTATCACTATGCTATTATAAAAGCAATGCCCGTATAAATGTATGCTGGTGTCACGTTTAACATTATGGATGGTTATCCTAGTGCTCATAGACTGAATTATATTCACTGATGAGGGCTTTATCACGGAGGATTCAGTAATACCGCAGTCCTATGGCTTCAAACACCTGATTAAATCTGGCCTATGTAATTATAATACACTATGAATCACAGCACATGGGGAAACGGCAGTAAATTGAAAAGCAGCAGGCTGAATCATTCACTTCAAAGGAGCTGTGTTACTGGAAAAAATAGCACAAATACTCCATACTTGAGTGGAGTCAGTACTTCACCTAGGCGTCATATCTACGTGCTGGTGTTATTCCCGCTCCTTGTTTTGGATTTGCCTGGAATGGACACAGTTGACTCTGTGAGAGTGACACCGCGTTACGCTTCTCCCAAGTACAGGACGGAACACCTTCACAGGTCATTAGCTTTAATGAGGTCCGTTCACCTGGGGGGGGGGGGGGGAGTCCTCGTGCCATTTCGAGGTGTCGATTGGAGCGTGTGTGTGTCCCCGCGTGGATGGAAACGGCCGCGGCGAGGAATGTCTGCGAAAGTGTGGCACAGGAAGCTTGCTCTCCTGGCATCTGCTAACAGATGCCAACCATGTCTCGCAGGGCGGCATCTGTGGCTACACCATCGTCACTGGGGCAGCCTCTCGGCTGATATCCGGATATGACAGCTATGGGAACACCTGTGGCCAGAGGAACGAACAGATAGAGGGCATCAGACTCAGTGGCCTGGATCAGACTGACAAAAAGTGAGTTTTTTTTGTTCCCCCCCCCCCCCCCTCATCTCCCACCAGGCCTTTGCTGACAGCCATTTGAAACCTGGGTTAATTTTCTACATTTAATCTGCCTGCCTACACGTTTACATGTCTATCATTAATGCTCTGAGAAAAATGTGAGAATATATTTAAATTTAATGACTGTTTTTCATTGGCGGTGCCAGATTGTTTAAAAGGCTTCTTTAGAAATGCTGCTGCACTGATGGTTTGAGCACGGAATGGCTTGTAGGTATTCATTATCAACTTGCATTAATTAATAGAGGCTCACACTCTGGACCGTGAGGGGAATTTTGTAGCCTTCTTTTGTGTTATTTTGGAATTATTTTTATTTTCAGGGGGAGCAGGGAGCGGGCAGTTGGGGAATAAAACAAATATGTTGTTAATGGTTGGGGAAATTATAAAAATGTTTGAGTCTGCCCCCAAAGGTATCTTTTATCATGGTGTGCACAGTACATGACTGCATTCATAGTTGGAAACTTTACTGCTGACTAATGACACGATTAAAAAGGGCAATTATAAAGGAGAAAACTACCTATTTATTCCCCAAATGTCGAGGGGCAGGAAAATGAAATGTGACCGCATTGTATTTCAGCCCGCTTATAGCCAGGCCCCCCGTCCCACATGAAAACAACCGTCCCTGCTGTTCATTTGAGGAAGTATGCAAAGCTCCGTCCTATGTTTCAGCCGGCCGCTTCACCTCGGTGTGCTGTCCCCGGCGTAAGGCGAGCGTTGTTGTGCTGTTGTGTGTGTTCGCGGAGCGTGGTCTGTATCCTTTCAGAATGATGAATTGGCACACTCTGGGGTGGCTGGAGCTGAGGAGGAGCTTCTCCCAGGCCCTGCGTGAACGTTGGCCTCATTAATCCTGCCTTTCAGAACTGGGCTAGGCTCGCAGCACTGGGTGTGTACGGAACAATTTTGCTGATCAACAGTGAGCAGGCGACAGAGCGTTTTTTTTTTTTGGGGGGCATGTTTTTGCGTTTGTTTTTTTTTTTTGTCGGTCTGGGACATCGGGGCTGTTGTGCGTGCGTTTTTCGGGAGGGGGGCGGCGGGCGGCGGGTGGGCACAAGCGGTAGCCCCTGTTTGGCGTCACCCAGGAGCAACATCAGCAGTCTGTGGAGCGCTAACGCAAGGCCCTCTCTCCGGATAACGCCTCTGTCTGCTCCACTTTTCTGGCAGCATTCTGCTGATGCAGCCCGCCGCTAAGACGTTTTTACACCTTTGTGAACAGCAAACCTGGCGATCACCGCCATGAAGCGGTGGAGGCAGAGGGGCCCTCAGGTACGCGGCTGCCAAATCTGCCTTTTCGCACATCGACATCAGTCACTGGAACCAGGCCTGTTCCAAACCTCCCATGGAGTGATTAATATCTGCTGAAGGTACTTAATTCACTTTTCGGCCTGTGTTGGCGTGTTCTTTTGGGTTTTTGGTTCTGAGTAGTTTCTCCAGGCTCAGCTGGTGGGAATAAACAGGAAGGCTTATGAGATCCTTAAAGCAAAGGTTTTTATTTACTATATTGATTGATGCTGGAGTGATTAGTGACAAAGCTTTGACATTCATGCTCTGTTTGTTCTTCAACTCTCAGAAGACCTGAACAGGTGGCACAGAATATGCTCAGGCATCCAGAAGAAGCTCACTTCTTCGAGTAAACCAAATGGAAATGACTGCATTTGCGTACGTGTGTGCGTACGTGTATGTGTGAAAATATGTACATGCACGTGTATACATAATGTATCCCATGTATTCATCGTATGTAATGCATGTATGCGTGTGTAAATGTACACATTCACGCTAGAAAGCGGCGCTAAGGAATCAGAATACGTTTTACGTTTTTGTCCTTCAGCGGTCTACCCTCATGAGCGTTAAGGTTTCCATCCAGAGTCCTTATTACCGGATCAGTAAGCAATTATGTGCTTAATTAGGACAGCTTGACAGGCCCTCCACCTCTCTGTGGTGTGAAAGTGAGCTTTGGGCGCGCCGCTGGACGGGAGGTCACAGTAGATTTAGGCCGGCCTGCGGAGCGGCCCGCGTAATTGCTGGTGAAAAGGTGCCTGCAGACAGGCTATTAAAGCAGAGGCTCGGGGACTGGGGAGACTCGGGGAGAGCAGCCCCAGTGAGACGCGGGAGGTAATGAGGAGTGAGCGGTCTGTGGAGCGCCTGTACTCTGAGCGGTGTGTGTGTGTGTGTGTGTGTGTGTGTTGTGTGTTGTGTGTGTGTGTGTGTGTGTGTGTGTGTGTGTGTGTGTGTGGTGGAGGGCCCTCTACACACACACACACACACACACACACACACTCGTCTGCTGCACAGCTGCGCTGAGGGGCAGCTGTTGACGGATTCGGTTAAGAAGCGCACGCCTGTCAGTCTGCCCCCCGTCTCCCCATCTCCCCTTTCAGTGTGAATTCTTAAAAATAAAGGAAATGCATCCGTCACAGGCACAGAGAGAGAACTCCGCTGAATGCTCGTGTGTGGGTGTGTGAGCGCGCTTGTGTTTTTGTTTTTTTTGTTCTTTCCCCCCCCCCCCCCCCCCTCCCTGAAATTATTTTCTTTGTGTGACAAATCAAATGTTTTCAGTCCCTTAATTAAATGCATAGCAAATATATTTTTGACTTATTTCTTAAATGAAGGACTTGTAGTTCTCTTTAGAAAAAACGATACAATTGGAAAACTCCTATTTAATAAGTTACGATAAAGATGTGTGTTGAGTATGTGTGCGCCTGTCATTTTAATCACATTATTTTGTAAAAAATCAGTAGCCCTTTGAGGTCGCTGTCACATCCCATCATCTGGTGATCATTTGTATTCAGGCCAGGGACAGGCAGTCCTAAATAAAATGAAAATGCCAGTGTTGACACTTCATGTTGCATGGATTGGTGTCTTCATTCATAAGGCTTCACTGTATCAGAAGCAGCTTCTCCAGTGCTTTTGTCATTTCTTTGATTGATCCCAGGACTCTCTCTGATTAGGTCTGCTGCGGTTTTGCTCGGAACTTCCTCAGCATGTGCGTGTTGGTTGTATTTTGAGAATGGGCTCGACAGTGTCTGGACTGCCAAACATTCTCATTTCTGAAGCTTATGTTGATGATTAGCATTCAGGTCTTGGTAGCATGGCTAATGGTCCCCCACCTAAAAGCATTTTAGTCTATGCAAAGGGGGACAGTGGAAGTGGGGTACATTGACTCCACTATTCTCTTCAGCTTGGTTAGAAACTCTGCCCTTAGTCTGCCAACTGGGCGGTTATTCCTTTTGTTTTGTGGAGTGCTGGAGGCCACTGTGGAAAGATGCTTTGTCTTCAGCAGGTCTGGGTATGCAGTCTGGCTGGTACAGTGGCTTTAAGCTTTGTTTGACATATTTGACAGTGTGCAGAAGTGTTTAATGCCCAATGTTTCTTGCTACTCAGTGTGGGCTGACTGCCCACTTCTCTCAGAATGGCACACACACACACGGGCACTTTGCCCGGCGAGGGGGGGGGGGGGTGTCGGATGTGGTGCGGGCGAGCGGCTGGCTCACTTCAGATTCCCATCGCCAGCTTCCAAAACAAAGGCTTACACAACGCTCATAAGGAGAACCTACACAGAATTCAGATCTGGCCTCTTGCAGCGACGTTCCTACAGAAATAACTAAACTAAGTACTGCTGAGACCCATCTGCTTCCTTTGTTGTTGGTTTTTTTTTCCCTCATTGGTCATTTTTCTCAAATCTTTTGTTCTCCCCAGATATGTCTTTTTCCTGGACCCCTGCAACATTGACATTGTGCAGAGGAGAATCAAGTCCATGGCCCTGTGCGTGTCCCTCTGTCCGGATCAGGAGTTGCCGACCTACGCGGACCTCAAGAGGTTCGCCATTGTGAACGGTGAGGTGAACTCTCTCCTTCGGTTGGGAACGCCGGTAAAAGGATTGTAAGCTTGCACAAAATTGATTCGTGCCTGCATGTGGGCTGGGAGAAAGTCTGTCCCATATAAAGACTCCATCCATCCTCATGGATGTCCCCTAGTCCCACCCCCCCCACCCCTCCAACCCCAAAATCACGCAGTGATGGCGAATCATGGAGTCTGCACTCCCTACAGCAGGGGTGTCAAACTCCAGTCCTGGAGGGCCGCAGTGTCTGCTGGTTTTTGGTGTTTCAGCACGAGAGATGCATTTCAAAGTCTTTCATTGGGTAAAGAGTCCACACACCTTGTTCTCAAGGCCCTAATTGGCTGCTGATCGTAAGGAAACAACAAACACCGGCAGACACCGCGGCCCTCCAGGACTGGAGTTTGACACCCCTGCCCTACAGGGAGACGAAGATTCCCAGAGCGCAGAGACTTTGTCGGGGGTGGTGGGGGAGGGGTTGGCGTTGGCGTTGGCGTGACATCACGTGCCGTTACCTCACACTGTCCTGTAGTCTCACAGTCTCACACTGTCTGCACCCAGGCCAAACAAAGGCTGCATTTACTCTCCCACTCCCACACTCCCATCGCCCACTGCAATGTCACCACTGTCCCCTGCTCGTCTCTCCCAGAGTCAGCAGGGCCGCGGGTGGGCTGTCCGTCCCCACCCCCTCTCCACAGAGGCCCATAGTACTACCTCCTGTTATTTATTTTTTTTAAAGATATTTTTTAGGCATTTTTCAGCTTTATTGGACAGTATATAGTATAGAGAGACAGGAAGAATGGGAGCGAGAGAGAGGGGAAGACATGCGGCAAATGTCGGACGGTCGGATTCGAACCGCCGACGTTGCGGCTCGCAATGAGCATGCGGTCAGTGCTCTACAGGCTGCGCCACCGAGACACCCCCAACTGTTATTTTTAAAGGAACTTCCCCTGGAAGTTATATGAACTTAAAATCTAGAAAATGGGATATCTCGCTTGGTTCCAGTTTCGTAATGGCTTACTTTTTGTTGCTTGTTTTTAAAAAGGCTGCGCCCTTATTCAATAAACAATTGAGCAATTCACTATGGAATTACAGACACTTTAGGTCCAAAGTCTGAAGGGGCAGTTGACTATTTCATATTCAGGGGTGTGGTTTTAACAGCTGCTAATTTCAGTTGATACAATGCACTCCATTGAATGTAAATAATTTGCGAATCAATAACCATGGAAATCACACTCCAAAAACCCATTTTGCACTCCTCCTTTGTGTTTATAAATAATAGCCACACACAGCCTTTTAAAAAGCTGTTAAAAATTTGGAATGGGGAACAAACCAAGTTTCTTAAAGGTACAATAGGTCATTTCGGACTTCTAACGGTCAAGAGAGGAATTGCAGCAGCAAATATGCTCAAACCACAACGCTGTTTATCCCGCCCCTTCTCTGTGAACGTGCTGACGTTGAAATGCCATTGGCTGTGGCAATTAAAACCAATTTTCAACCAACGAGCTTGAATTATTGTACAGCTATACTATGTTTTGGTACTGGGTGCCGGGCCGTCAACTGCATATTTTGAAACCCGAATTTAAGCACTATAAACACAGGCAGAGGGTGATTCTTTTTCAATGATAGAAAGGGATTTACAATGGTCTTGTAACAATGTTTTATGATCTTACCTATTGTACCTTTAATTTCCCATTCTCTGCATTCTGTGGTTTTATCCAGGAATCCATGTATAAATGTCCTATTCATCCCCTTAGAAGGACGTTTTTTTTAAATTTATTTTTTTACAGTCATTACCTGTGTGTAACACCCCTCTGGGTGATGCACGGCAGCTATTTTGTGGAAGGATTTATGTAATGCCTCAGCATAAAGTGGAATGGGACCCCAAAATAATTTTGTACTTATGCAAGGCCATGTAACAACACTGCAGCAGCCAGGAATGCACTCTGAAGAATAGGCAGCATATTAAAACCGTTCTGTCTGTTTTTTTTGTTTTTTTGAAATAGGGTCTGAACTTTGCTCTTATGAGTTGGCTGCTCACAGATATCCCAGCCTTCCTGAGAGGACAACTAAATGCCCTAAACTTCCTGTGCCACCAAGGTACGTAAAGAGATTAGAGGGTTAAACCCAAGATTAAATGCCTTAATCGAGCTGAACTGAAGATTACCCTTTGCTCATCACCTCATCACCCTGTGGGCTAATTTCGTTGAGCACTGCCAGTGTTTGAGCTGGTAGGCTGTTTTATGTCAGTGAGTTGGGGAGTATGTGGTTTCTGAGTTCCTATTGCCACAGTGTCTGCGACTGCTGCAAAGGTTTTACAAGGTCTTCCTGGAGGTCCTCCTTGCTTTCAGTAGCCACTTCCATCTAAGGCCCATATAAGAATACAAATCTGCCTCCCATTACCACCAACATGCCACGTAGCTGTGGCTCGGAATCCCTTTTGCTGTATTGTCCTGTGTCTGTTTTTTAAACATTATTTTTTAAATAATTTTTTATGTTGAAACAACACACTGGGCAAATTGTTGTTGGTATAAATTCCGCAGGACACAGTATGACGTTCCAGTTCAGCACAGTTTTCAATTTGACGATTCAACTCGCTTGTACACAGTCTACCTCCCTTGCATATAAAGAGGAACCGGAGAGAGTCAGTGCACATTGACAGTCATTCGTACATACCTAGACGTTCTGTTACCATGCTGACATTCCAAAATAAGAAATTACAGGAGCTCAATCTATTTCGTAATTATTATTTATATTTATGATTTATCTTTTTATTTTTGCTCCCCTGCGCAGTAAGTCTCTCCCGCTGTTCAATCGCTGCACGCCAGTGGACATCTCCTGCTACACCAAGTTTGCTGAGGTCCTCATCTCCTTCGTCAGTGACAACAGCATGATGCATGGCCTCATCGCCGGGGTGATGGCCAGCAAGGAGATCATCCTGGGGTTGTGTCTGCTGGCGCTAGGTGCAGCCCTATCCCTCTCTGTTTTACTGGAGTTAATTATTCACGTCACGCTTATATGGTGTATATACACTCAGTGAGCACTAGACTTTTGACACATGAAGTGTTCTGCTGCTGTAGCCTATCCATTTAGAGGTTTGTCGTGTCGTGTGTTCAGAGATGCTCTTCTGCATACCGCTGTTCTAGCATGTTGCTATTCGTGTTACGGTCACCTTCCTGTCAGCTTCGACCAGTCTGGCCCTTCTTTTCTGATCTCTCTCATTAACAAGGCGTTTCTGCCAGCAGAACTGCTGATCTCTCAATGTTTTTTGTTTCGTCACAATTCTTTACAAACTCTAGAGACTATTGTGCTTGAAAATCCCAGGAGATTAGCAGTGTCTGAGACACTCAAACCACCTTATGTGGCACCAACAATAATTCCACGGTCAAAGTCACTTAGATCACATTTCTACCCCATTCTGACATTTGGTCTGAAAAACTGCTGAACCTCTTGACCACGTCTGCATGCTTTTATGCATTTTGTTGCTGCCACATGATTGGCTGATTAAATATTTGCATTAGCAAGCTGATGTACAGGTCTACCTAATAAAGTGATCACTGAATGTATCACTGAGTTGGTATATTAACAATTTATACAATTCATTTATTTTCAGTGCTTGGTTATTTACTGTGTTTTGGCTTTGTATGCATGCGAGGTGGTAGAAAAATGTATAAAAAAAAAAAAAGTCAATCTTCTGTAAATGTGCATACGTGCGTTAAGCAGAAATCAGCTTGAAGAGTAGTCTGATGAAACGCATAATTTACGGAAAGATTCGCTGAGTGTGCGCTCCCCTGTGATGTGGGGACGGTGAACGTACGTGAGCCTGTGTCTGTGTCTCCTGCAGTGCTCTCCATGCTCCTGATGGTCATCATCCGCTACATCTCCGCCGTGCTGGTCTGGATCCTCACCGCCCTCGTGGTCCTGGGCTCCCTGGGTGAGGTCACTTCCTGTCAAAAGGTCACCAGTGTTCCGGTGCTTCCTACCGTTTGGGCTGCTAGACCCCTTCGTACAACTTTGTCTGAATGTGCAGTGATTGAGTTGGGAGTGTCCCTTTGAAGACGTTATTTCCATAATTAATCCTGTGAGGCTTTTCCTCTGGTTTTGGTTGTACGTTTAGAAGTCATTTGAATCGACAGCGTGTATTTGTTATCGAGCAGATTCAGATCATTAGCTCCTGAAGAATGGACCATCTGTCATACGCCTGTGGTTTTCCCACTCCATTCAACACACTAATTATACTTCTGTTTCATTTATCTTCTGATTTCTTGACTTACTATTTATATATTTATGTGCTGAACGTTTTAAAATTCTGCACAAATAAACTTTGAAATCAAAATGGGGGGGGGGAACCGGGAAACGTAGTGCCGTTAATTTTGGCTTGACTTAATGTTTGCCCACGACTAGCACAGTTTCAAGTATTTTAAAGTTGTTATTTAACTTCAGAACCGTGAAATAATCTGCATCGACCGGCACTGTGTGTGACACCGGGTTGTTCCCCCGTTGTAGGAGGCACAGGTGTACTGTGGTGGCTGTATGTAGATCACAGGATGAATTCAAATGAAACCACCATCGCGAAAGAAGAACAAGAAGTATCCATAGACAACACCCAAGCCCTCCTGGTCTACGCCATTGCTGCCACTGTATTCACGGTAGGTCCCACACGCAGCTGTGGATGTCCCATTTGAGACAATCGGAAATTACATGATTGTGAGTACGAGAGTAGTTTTTATGCTTTGGTTTACATTGTCATTATTCTCCTTCCTCTTGGAGTAAATTGATTTGAAATGCCAAAGCTGCAAAAAATCCTTTGGCAAGCTTTGAAGAATCAGGATACTTTGTTTGGAATAAGCCTTCAACAGACCGCATACTGTAGCTCTGTATCGCATGAGTCTTTTTACAAGCAGAAGGGCTACAGCAGTACAGTCGTTGAACGAGTTATCGTTGTCTTAAAGAAGAGGCCATTGCAGACTGTCTCCATGACGCCGTGTCTGAACGGATCCGTATTTTAATGGCTGTGGTGTCGAGCCGAAGTCAGACGGTTGGTTGTGGCTGTACTCTTAAGGATCGTTCCGCCTCGCCAGGTGGTCCTGCTGCTGCTGATGCTCTTCATGAGGAAGCGAGTGGCCCTCACCATCGCGCTGTTCCACGTGGCGGGGAAGGTGTTCATCCACCTGCCCCTGCTGGTCCTGCAGCCCTTCTGGACCTTTCTGGCGCTCATAGTCTTCTGGCTCTACTGGATCATGGTGCTGCTGTTCCTTGGCACCACTGGTAATGGGACATGTTTGTAAAGTGTCTGGGAGAGGCAGAGGAGAGGCTCTGTAGTTTGCTTTCAGCTGCTGACGGGCCTCAACAAGCCAGTGTTACCTGCTGTTCTAGTTCCCTGTTAGATATGCCTGATTTGCTAGGAGTTTCTGAGTGGCCGTAATATTTGTAAAATTGTGCTGCACATATTCTGTCAACAATCAGAGATACGATGTCTGCAGTGTCAGTCCTACCTACAACACATGCCACCTTTTTTAAGTAATCTAAAAATGTAAGGACCAAACAAACAGAATGGTGCTTACATTACATTACATTACATTACATGCCATTTGGCTGATGCTTTTATCCGAAGCGGCTTCCAGTTGATTTAGACTAAGCAGGAGACAATCCTCCCCAGGAGCCATGCAGGGTTCAGGGTCGCCCTTACCTGTCGGTAGATTTTGGCTGAAATGAAAGGTCACATGGGTGTATTTAAGTGACAAACAGAAGGGTGCTTACCTGTCTGCAGATTATAGCTGAAATGAAACCTCAAATCTAGGTCAGATGTAGGTCAAGTGGGCGTATTTCAGTGAAGGCTCATCTGCGTAGCTTCTCCGTGTGAATGGCGTGGGTTCTCGCCCCGTGGCTTCAGGGAACCCGGTGGAGAACCCGGAGACGGGCCTGGTGGAGTTCCGCATGTCCGGGCCTCTGCAGTACATGAGCTGGTACCACGCGGTGGGTCTGATCTGGATCAGCGAGTTCATCCTGGCCTGTCAGCAGATGACGGTGGCCGGGGCGGTGGTCACCTACTACTTCACCAGGTGAGCTGACCTGGGATCTGTCAGACGCTGCTCAGACCAGCAAATGACTGACCATTTCATATCTGGCTTTATGGTTAGATTTTTGTCTCATATTGTATAATATTCAATTATTGTAATGCAAGATAAAAGCTAAATGTTTTATGAGTTATGCCTGAGATTAATCTGAAATGCAAACGGCCAAAACCATTCCAGCTCAGAGAAAATAAATTCAAGCATCAATGCGTGACCAATGAAACAACCATATTTTTCCTCTTCGCAATAATTAAATCCTCTTATCAGTAATTCATAACAATTCGCTCCAGTCTAATTTTGTAAATATACAGTAAAACTGGTCCATGGTGCAGAAAATGTTAGGGGACCCCCCTGCTTTAAATAATGGTCTTGCAGTCAAAATGTTCTTTGGTGGGCTGTATGGAAATGTGTCTACATCTCATGGGATAACGAATATAATGGCATTTTTAAAAGTAAATTAACGGCATCAATCATCATCAACGACCCAATCAAAGTTCTGAGGAAACATGCTTTTTAAAATTTGTATTGGTGTTTCCCCAAGCATATCTAAGCCATATTTAATGATTATGAAGCCGTTTTGCAGACGTAACCTGTATTCTGCATTATCGGCCTTCCCTTGTGTACGGGCTGTGTTCCAGATCGCTTATTGACTCCTCGACACCTTCAGGAACACCTACTGCAAATCACTGATTCTGCTCATTAAGTTGGTACTGATCAGAGGCTGCTGATCCAGCTTATTAAGAATGCATGAATCAGCGCTGACCTGGGAGACAAATGCATAATTGTTTTGGATTCAAATACTTTCCTGTGCTCGACTGATCTTGCCTTGCGCCGTTGAGCCAACCAAGAGGACCGGACCAGAGGATGGGATTTGCACTTTTTTTTTTGGAGAGTATTTAATGGGTTCAACATGAGCTCAGTAAAGCGTAGAAAATAATTTTGATCCAAATCGATTACATCTTTGATCCAGACCTGGGTACAAATATCAGGGTTACCCTTGGAGCACCAATAGAGTGGTCTAAACGACAAGAGTCCGTGTGGGAAAGGAGTAGGGATGCAGGATCCTGGATGCAGCTTGGCCAGGTCTCCAACCCGTCTCCTCTGTGTCCTCGTAGGGACAAATCCAGACTGCCGCTGACCCCCATCCTGTCGTCTGTATTCCGCCTGGTCCGCTACCACCTGGGCACGGTGGCCAAAGGAGCCTTCATCATCACCCTGGTGAAGATTCCGCGCTTCATCCTCATGTACATCCACAACCAGCTCAAGGGGAAGGTAAGCCAAGCCGAGGCAGAGGCTGGCAGAACCAGCAGTGCCTGCCCCCCCTGTGTACTGTCAGATAGTGACTATGACTCATCTGGGACGTACAGACCGTGCCATATCGGTGTAATGAACGGCAAAGGAAAATCCATTTCAAATATGGCTGGATTTGAGAGGTGGGTGGGAGGGGGAGGATTGGCTTACAGAAAGGCCATTTTGATGCTTTTGTTTTTGTTTGTTTGCTTGCTCCGTAGGAAAATGCTTGTGCTCGCTGCATGCTGAAAGCGTGCATCTGCTGCTTGTGGTGTCTGGAGAAGTGCCTGAACTACCTGAATCAGGTGAGCTGGTCTGGTTGGCACACACGCTGAATACATTACGGTACATTACATTTTATTTAGCGGACGCTTTTATCCAAAGCGATGTACAACACGGTGCATATCAAGCTCATACAAGAAACAAACAAGCACATCAGATAAGGTACAATACAAGTGTGTCGGGGCTCCAGGATACCGAATGTGTCTTATCCAGCACCCCGCAATGGTAGCTGTGCTCACATGATGCTTCCCCCCCCTTCCAGAACGCCTACGCAGCAACCGCCATCAACAGCACCAGTTTCTGCACCTCCGCCAGGGACGCCTTCGTGATCCTGGTGGAGAACGCTCTAAGAGTGGCTGCCATCAATGCCGTGGGGGACTTTGTTCTGTTCCTGGGGAAGGTAGGTGGAGGTGGCGGCGTCTAACTAAAGGAGTAGATCTTCGCAGAGTAGATCTCATCAATGAAATACAAGAATACATTCCAAATATCACCCTGATTTGGAATGTCCAATTGGCCATTTGCAGCCGTAGCTGTGTGGTTCTTCTCCGAAAAACATGGTCTCACCAGCCTGCTTCTTTTGACAAGCTTGCGTAGAGAGTCGGAGGAAGACCTTTCATAGGCGAATTCAATTTTGTTGCATTTTATTGATCCATCCACTGTTTGAAGATTGCTTTTTTTTTTTTTTTTCTTCAAGTTTCTGTCCAGGCATCTCACTTGCCACGTCCTGCAGATATTACACAGATTTGTTTAGCAGGGTGAATTTCAAGGATAAATCTAGTTTAAGGTGGTAAATGTGAATGACACTGTAATGTGGGAAAAGATTAGGCGTAGCACGGTAAATCCGAATGACACTGTAGCGTTGGTAAAGATAAGCAGGTTCAGTTTGAATAGTATACATGAAGACTAACATGGCACACTAGATCTGAATGATACCGCGGCATAGATAGAGATTAGCATGGCATGCTAAGTATGAGCGATCCTGTATTGTGAATGGCAGGCAGTGAGCTCCTGTGTGCCCTCAGGTGCTGATCGTGTCCTGCACTGCCTTCGCCGGAGTGATGGCACTGAACTACCAGAGGGACTACACGGTATGGGTGCTACCCCTCATCATCGTCTCTCTCTTTGCCTTCCTGGTGGCCCACTGCTTCCTCTCCATCTTCGAGATCGTGGTGGACGTCCTCTTCCTCTGCTTCGCCATCGACACCAAATACAACGACGGCAGTCCCGGCAAGGAGTTCTACATGGACAAGGCCCTCATGGTGAGGCTGGGCTCGGAGGGGGGCGGGGGTGGGGTGTTGGTTCAGATACTTCAGCAGGCCTTCACACCCCCATAGGCTTCACACAGGTGTGGACAGGAGGTATAATTCTGAGCTTGGGTTGAATCCTCTCAGCTCCAAGAGGTACCGTAATGTGGCCCCTCCTTTTTCTTTAGGACTCTGCCCCTGAGTTAGTGTTAAATGCACGTTTTTGAATAATTTCATGAGTAATGTAATATTTACTTATTTTTTTAAATTCTGGATGCACCATATATTCTGTTATTTTGATCTCACGGACAAGTATTGCAGGGAAACGATGGCACAAGGAAGCTCTGTCCTTCAGCAGTGGCTGTCTGACTAAAAATTCTAAGATGTACCAAATTCTCTGCTCAGCGTTCGCCTTCTCAGAAATCAAAGGCAGTCTTTTCAGTCAGAAAGCTCTTTTCAGAGAGCGGTGCGCGAATGCGTAATTGTGTGCGTGCGTGTGTGGGAGAACAGCTGGGGAGAGAAAATGCATTATGGGGAAGATCAATGGTAAGATCGCAGGCCTAATTGAGAGCTCTTATCCGTCACTCGGAGCGCGGGTCTGAACGGGAGGCTCTGATAGAGCTTGGAGATGAAGCCGGCTACCATAGGACCGGTGCCATAAGTAAGAGGATCCCTGCATTGATTATTCAGTAAAACTTTAAACGCCATCTCAGGCCTAGTTAAAAAGAGCAATTAAAGTACTCCTCCATATAAATAAAGTGATTAAGGTTGTTGGAGGAGCCCCAGGTGGGATATAGAGTGCTTTTCTACAGGAAAAAGGTCTAAGATTTGGTCTAAGATTTGCCTGATGGCGTCTCCATCCAGAGTGGGGTGGGGGGGGGGAGCTTTAAAAAAGAAATGCATAAATAAACAAGCTATAAAGGACCGCACATCACAAAATGCCTCTTGCAAATGAATATGGATCTAAGGCTGCATTTAAAATTGCATGTGTTCATTGCCATAATTTCCGAGCTAATTAAGCCAATACAAATGCAAATGAGATGAAGTGGGCGAAAGTTGAAAGAAGAAAAGCGCTCCGTATATACGCTGTGCGTCCGCGGTCACGGCGGAAACGCCCCGGCTCCCGTGGCGAGCTCAGAGGCGTGACGGGGCTCTGCTTGTGTGTCGCAGGAGTTTGTGGAGAACAGCAGGAAGTCTTTGCCGGACCGGGGGCGGGGCAGGCTGGAGGAGGAGGAGGACACGGAGGTGAAGCCCATGGTGAGTGGCAGTTACGAGTCCGACGTGTTGCAGGAGTTCCACCTGTATTACCTGCTGGCGTGCGTGTTGGTGGACTGGGCACTCTCTGAGCGAGCCCTGCTCTTCTGTCTGACCGAGGACATGCTTCTGTTCCTGTCCGTCTACCTGCCTGCCTCCACGCTCTTCCTCTTCTTCGCACTGCTGCAGCCTTCATCTGTGTCCACCTGCTGACACTCACCCTCCTCATCCTCCTTCGCCACTTCATTTCTCCTGCTCTCACCAATGAACACTTTTTATATTATTTTCATTTTTCTTTTTTTTTTCTTTCTTTTTTTCCTACTTGCTTGTTTTTCTACTTTTCCTGCCTGGATTCTGTTGTTCTGTGTTTGATTATTGTTTGTTTATCATGATTTTTTCTGTGCCTCATCACCACTGTGCTTTCAGAAGTGAACGATGGGGGCGATACTGTTTGCTGACGCAGATAATAATGCAGACGAAAAAGTGAGTGTGAGAATTGACCGTGAAAACGAGGCCCCTGGCCCCGGTGCTTAACAGCCGAAACGTTGGCGCCGTCGGAGGGGAACAGCTCTGCAGGGGGTCGCTGTAAGGCACGACTCATCTCCCCGTCCGCATTAACAGTCTTTCAGCGTCGCTACCTGCCGAGTTCATTATGCCTGTGCGTGGGTTCTTACGGCTGACTCCAGCAGTTTCGCTCGAGAATACAGTGAGCTTTTGTCATTCCCGCCGTTCGGAATTGGCTATTCCCAACAGCGGGAAGCATGAGGCCGTCATTCCATTCCATTCCATCTCCCCATCTCGTTTATTTTTAATTTTTTTATACTTTTATCTGGATCCATCACTCCTGCATTTCGCTTGTTTTCCCGTTCCGTTGCACGCTCCCCCCACATCCCACTCCATCGCTAACGCGAGAGAGACGTCGTGTGCTAGTTGCATGCAAGCACGTCCCACGCTGCCCGGTGCTTAGATTAAGACTTGATCACTTTTTTTCCCCCCCCAGGCCCCTGGACCCAGTTCAGCTTGACCAAAATCACCTATTGGGACGTTTTGTAGACATTCCAAATGTTTATTTTTACCAATGTGTAACATGTTTACTATGGTTTCACTCCAGGGAATACAATATTTTAATAAGAAACTGTATAATAACTCAACGTAATGAAGCACTTTATATTGAAGCTCTGCGTATTTTAACAGCTGATGCATTTTCGTAGTGATGTCCTTTTTTATACTATAAAAAAAAGAAAAAGAAGCTGTCCTTTAGTCAGACGCAGTGCTAAAATGTCTAGCATCACTTTGGACTCGGTTCTTCATCATGTACGTTGTCATTATCATGTACGTTTTACCTTCGATGCAAGAGTAACCCCCCCAGAAGCAAAACCACTTCACCTTTTTTAAAGCCACCACTGGAACTAGTATCCACTGTAAATGAGCTTCTTTCTCCACAGTCTGTTGGCACTATGGTACAATATTGGATTCATTTAATATTTTTTAGTTTGAATGGGAGATACTGTACACAGTGGCATGTTTTTTTTTATTTGTTTTTTTTACTTTACACTTTGGACTGCACCACCGTTCTGCAGTGGCAGAAATGATCGTCTGTGCCGAAATGCAGACAGGTTAAGGAGATCCAGTTGATTTGACTGTGGATGTTGAAGGAGGAGCAAAAGGGTGCAGAGTTCAGGGGAAGACTGCAGTACACTGGGCAGTGAGACGCGGGGTAGGCTGTCCTGGGAAGGTGCTCAGATCAACACCCCACCAGCACTGGGTCTACCGTCAGGTGCGTATTGGGGTGGTCAACACCCCCGGAGATGGGCTCGAATTCCTTCGAGACGGGACAACCACTTCCATATACTGTAAATGGCATAACCCCACCAAGCAAATGAATATGTCAGTCTGTTGAAAGTTGGTTCCCTACAGTAGTCAAATGAGCAGCCATATCTTTGTCAGTGACGGTACCCCCTCTGGGCGTGTCACCGGGATGGGTAGGGGTGACCGATAAGGCTGCTCTTTCGAGCATCGCAGCGAAATAGTCTTCCTACTTGCACTAAATTCCTCTAGACTGTACACACGGTTTCTCAGACTCTTCAGCAGGGTGGATCTCGGTGCAGGAGGAGCGAGGGGCACACACAGTCTCGCACTTTGCCTTAGCCGGTTCAGCAGCTGTAGGGCCGCTCTGTAAAGGTGAACGGCAGAACCCTGGCAATGACACGCAGTGGGGACAGCCGTCCTGACCCCGTGCAGCTCGCCTTAACTTTGAGGGAGACTTCAGGTACCACGTATCCGATTCCCGAAAGACTGATTTGACGTGACCCAGATGTTTTGACCCCGTTTAAAGAATTTAAATATAATTCCGCAAGGTTTATAAAAAGGCTCTTATTTATTTTTTAAATATCCTCATGTTTTATTTTTTTTATTTTCAGTGCAAGCATAGTCTAATGAAGAAGTTACCAGTAGGAATCGTTTAGAGGGCATTTTCTTTTACGATAGCACAGCCTGGAGTGGAGGGGTGCACCATGGCTCTGTCTTTGGTGCCCTCACACACTGTAGGGAGGTGCTGTGACATAGTGTTATAGCGACACTGGAGAGTGGTTGCTACAAGCTAATGAGCAGCATTCATTTACTCAACCATGTCCGTGTATTGGCTTTGTTTCAAAGCAGATCCCCCCTCCACTGGTGAAAACAAAGCTAAAATAACCATCATGCTTAAATTTCAGTTAGGTGAGTGAAAAAACGAGTACAGTTGTCTGAAGGTACTTTTGTTGGGCTAATCTAGCCTGTGCAGACCATACACTAAGATTGTAACTATAAAATATTAAGAGCATGTAGCTTGAAAACCGTCTTACAGAAAACAGAATTACATTTGCCACCAAACACGTTTGCGCATGTTAAGAATTGCACTAATAGATTATGTACATTTGAATACCACTATGATTTAAGAAAAAAAATCTTGTAAGAATTGTTAAAATGTCTTAAGCTTGGTCATGTATACTGAAGCTCTCGTTATCTGACCAGAGGAATATAGATATAGATTTTAAACAGCTTCAAATAGAACATCCAGTACGCAAATTTGCCCTTAAATGCATCGCATCAATATTAATATTTTTCAAACAACGTTCGTAGCAACTGACATTTATATAGATAGGAGAGGGATTCATTCTCAGGAGGATGCTTATCTGGATTGAAAGACTGAAAAAAAAACTGGCATTACAGAGAACTACTGTTAACCCTGGTCCAGAAACGCTACTGACTGAAGCCACTGATGAAGAATCTATCTCTGGGCCTTTGTCTGTCTGTGGATCGGACACAATGGTTCAGACTGACCCCCATCACTCCATTTGCCAAAGTGAACCTTCTACCAGTTTTTCCCGAAAGGGCAGCCAGGCGCACTGCACAGAGATGGCATTGTGCACGCTGGGTGAGGGTGCAAAGGATAGTGATGTTGGTCATTCTTTCTTTTTTCCCCCCCCCCCCTCTACAATACAAGCTGCTCAACTAAGAGCTGTGATTTTTAGGCCTAGTTTGTCACACTCCATTAACGTGACAGTGAAAGCCCTTCTCAGAGGGTTGTGTAGCGCACCCGATTGTGTTTGGAGATGAGGCAATTCCATCGCAGCCATGCGGAAGACTGGAAGACTCGCGTGTCGTTTATTGATTTGAGAAATGTTTTCTTTTCTTTCCTCTAAACTGCAGGACATCTTTGTAGGATGTGAATCGTATACCATTAGGTCCACAACGACTAACTGATATCTGATAGAACAATAGCTTTATTCAGCGACAAGCCACTGTTTTGAGATGTGTCTCCTTATTTCTCCTCTTCATCCCAGGAACCTGCACAACTCTGATCTTAGAGGGAAGTGTAGCTCCTATAAAAAGATACTGTTATGAACTGGAGAGAGATGTGTTTACTTGTCTGGTGTAACACTAGCTTTTAGCCCCTAACTGCAGTAAGTTGTTTGTAACATCAAACTAATTTTTTTTATATATTATTTCTTATGTATCTTGTTTTTTTAAAGAAAGTAATAAAATGGAAAACTTTGACCATTTCTCATTGTGTCTTTTCTTAACCTTATTTTGTGTGTGCATACTAATACTCCTTTAAATTAGAGGTAAAACAAAAAATATTCAGACAGCTTTGTGTACAAATATTCATTTAAGAAGAAAAATGCTGGCTTCATTAGAAAACAATACGAAATATACATGTCTGTACAGATATCTTGCAATATACCTTCTGATTTTTTTTCTGAGTGGTTTGCATATTTAATTTGGAAAATACAGTTAAATGAGAAACTTTTGTAACTTGTATAGACATACAAATTTGGAGAGAACCATATCCCCAGTATGCAATATGTACAGCTCCATGCTTAAATAATGCTATAAAAAAATAATCTGCCTCAAAACGAGATGGAACATTCTGCCTTTCCATAATTACACCATGGAAAGGGATTTTAACGGCATGCATGATGTCATCCAGTGTATTGTCTCTAGCTTCCTACCTATTCTTTACCTTTCCTGTTCTACAAGTATGACGAGTGATTGCAGTAACTCCGTTCCTACTGTAGGAGGTGCTGTTTGCACACTAGGATGAAGCTGATTTGGCTTGGGATTGGATGCCAGTGTTTTAACAGGTTTGCATAATAACAGCACTCTTGGCCAAACCAGAGCTCGGGTGACCCCGATTGCTCTGTCACACTCTTGGGCAAGCTTATTGCTACACTGCCCTCTAGTGACTAGTCACTATGACTGTCCCTCTTTCACTGACACCCACCTTTTGAGTCCAAAAACGACAACAATGAGCATGTAGTGTGAAGTGCTATAAATTATACAAAAGGATTACTTCAGAATCTTGGTCAAACGTTAATCTTTGCATGGCTTCTCGTTTAAAAAAAAAATGTGATGGGCACACGGTTCATTTTGGCAGGAGAAACATTCAGGGCTTGCTCCACTGGCCTGCAGTGGTCAGGCTTCCGGATCCTTCCTAACCTCAGCCTCTTTCCTTCAGCCCCCCACCCCCCAAAGTACCCGCGGAACTCTCCGGACTAGGCTACGCGTCTTCGTCGTCCTCCGGCTGCTTGTCCTTGCGGTCGGGGCTGTCGGGGACGAAGGCCTCCTGCAGGCTCCGGAGCTGGGCGAGCTCGGCCTGCAGCCGCTCCAGGTGCAGGGCGCGGCGGCTGCGGAGCTGCTTCAGCGGGAAGGGGTTCATCTCGTTAAAGGCGATGTTCGTCAGCCTCCTGTGGGAAGGCAGAGAGCAGGGGGGGGGGGGGTAATGAGCCTGTTCCCCGGGGCGCGTCTCCTGCCTCGTCGACCCGAACGTCTTTAGCGCCCAGACACCTTTCCGATTTCGTTCACACCGTCGTTTCAGGTGGCCGTCTCGTTAGCGGGTCTTCGAGTTTAACGAGCGCTCGAGAATTTGGGTCAGCCGCACGCGGGAGGCTGCGACCGACATGGGATTTCAACCCCGAATTTTTGCGGGGCAGACCCGCGGTATTAAATCATTGTCACAGCTCGTTCGGCCGTCTCTGTGGTGTGGGGTTTTTTCGATTATAATAACGGTGTCTACAGTGCACTTCTCTGGTGCTTGCAATCTCCTCGCATGTGTTGGGCACAGTCCTCTGCTGCTATACTGAATTATTTATGAGAATATGTGTCTAATGCAAAAATAGCTGCTGAGACACTGTTGCCAGGAACTTGCAGCAGTAATATACGGTTAAGTGCAGAAGAGGGACATCTCTAAGTGGGGAGAAAAGTCTCAAGGTGCAGAGTACATTTAGTTCAGGTTATGCAAGGCAGTGGAACTTTTAATTGTATAAATATTTCAGGTGACATTACATTTTCTACCTTCTGTAGCTTGGAAAAGTCATTTAAATTCTAAGCTGCCACCATTACCACAAGGCAGTTGTGCACTCTGGGTCTGTGTAACTCAATGGGAGTCACGTGCTTGCCATCCACCCGTATGTACCCCTTTACCTGCTGTCAGAGATGGTTTTGGTGAAGAACCTCAGGTACTGGTAGATCTCTACACTGTCGTGGATCTTCAACATGTCCTCCTCTTTGTACTTGAAGAGTGCCAGAGTGTAGCGGAATATTACCTGGAAAATAATTCATTCAGACTCATTCATTCCGATGTCCATCTCCTCATGCTCATGCTGCTTGTATATAACTGTAATATAAGAGAACTGGATGGACACAGGAGAAGAGGGGATTATCTCGGGTCTGCTGTGGCTTCGTGTTTTGATGGTTAAATTCACGGAGGGGGAACCGGGTCTCAAATCAAATTAAGTAAATTCTTAATTGCTTCTCCAGTCAAATTAAGTAAATTCTGTGGCACAGGGTATTTGTGCAATGATTTGAAACAATTTCTTGACAAAGGCTGGGAAGCTGAACGTAGAGCTTCTCTGGATCTTGAGTACCCACCTCACACACACACACACACACACACACACACTACCCTTATCGAGTGCCCTCGTGCAGTGAAGCAGTGCCCCTTTGTGCCCCCTACCTTCGTGCCCTCATACAGGAAAGCATCCCACAAACGCAGAAGGATGTCACTGGCTAGGCACTCCACAAACACCACCAGGAACCAGTTGAAGGTGATGAGGGAGACGTCTATGTTGTGCTCCTCAAAGTGGGCCATCAGCCTGGGCATCTTCTCCACCATGAAGTCCTTCAGGACCCTCTGGTCCACCTGTGGGAGACAAAAGCTCAGTATTATCTGTACCCAGGTCTCACGTTTGTCGCCACAATGAACAACAGGAAAGTCAACAGACGGTGACTACATACACTTAGCACCATGGACAATTAGCTGTAGTATCTGCATTGTAGTCCATAGCAACAGTGTCAGCAGCACACTCACTCTCGCATGGGAAGAGTTGCATGCTCCATCTCACTCACCTGAGAGGCAATGAGGTCCTTGCTGTAGTAGTCCTGGGGCATGATCATTTCCACCACAGCCACCAGGCACCAGAAGGCATCCTCCTCACTCTGGAGCACCAGGAGGGCAATGGCAGCCAGCCTTAGGATGCAGGAGGGTGGAGTTAAACTGCTGATTCACATCGTTATCATCGATAAAGCGATGGAGTTTTAAAATACCATTGCCAAAGTTTCATTTTGCCTTCAAAGGCCTGATATTTCCCATTCAGCTTTAGCTCCAATGTTTTGCACTCAACATGCACGGTACAGGCTAAGGTTAGCTGAAGGGTGTGCTTGCCTGTCTAGTTAAATATGCATGTCTGTGGAACAGGGCACTGCCCAACAATGCACTGCATGTAATAGGGAGGGGGACTGTCACTCTTAAGGCCATGTTGCCATTGTTAACTACTTGTACCAGTTGTGCTACTGTACCATTCATTATGAAACCCTATACCTATTATTCTGTAGGTTAGAACTTGTATTACTGTCTATAGTTGGTATTCCGATCCTGGCAGTGGTAAGGCAGATATATTGTACGTGTTCACACTCAATTGTAGTTGTAGATTAACAAGTAGAGTACTTGTTATGGTCCTGGCACTGTTTAGTTGTAGTAATGGTACATGGTTGTAGAAATGGTGCATGTTTAGGCCCTGGTTGTAGTAATGGTACATGGTTGTAGAAATGGTGCATGTTTAGGCCCTGGTTGTAGTAATGGTACATGGTTGTAGTAATGGTACATGTTTAGGCCCTGGTTGTAGTAATGGTACATGTTTAGGCCCTGGCTGTAGTAATGGTACATATTTAGGCCCTGTTTGTAGTAATGGTACATGTTTAGGCCCTGGCTGTAGTAATGATACATATTTAGGCCCTGGTCGTAGTAATGGTACATATTTAGGCCCTGGTCGTAGTAATGGTACATATTTAGGCCCTGGTTGTAGTAATGATAAATGTTAAGGCCCTGGCTGTATTAATGACACATGTTTAGGCCCTGGCTGTAGTAATGGTACATATTTAGGCCCTGTTTGTAGTAATGGTACATGTTAAGGCCTGGCTGTATTAATGATACATGTTTCGACCCTGGTTGTAGTAATGATACATGTTTAGGCCCTGGCTGTATTAATGATACAGGTTTAGGCCCTGGCTGTAGTAAAGGTAGATGCACTTTTTTGGCCCTGGCTGTAGTAATGGCGGAGGCGTTTCACCTGTTGAGTCCCTGGCAGTATCCGATGGTGGGGTTCTGCCAGGAGAAGGCCAGCAGGATGCGCTGGAGCTGCTGCACGGCGGGGTTGGAGGGCGAGGAGAAGCACCGGTTAGTGGTGAGGGTGCGGTGGAGGTCCAGCTGGATCTGGCGGAAGGCCGGGTGCTGGGAGGCCTGGGTCTTGCCGCACAGCTCCTGGTACCGGCTCGGGTAGCGTTCGCGGAGCGAGGCGGTGCGGCCGTGCACCAGCCAGCGCCACACCTGGCGGCGGTACTCCCGCGGCACGCCGGCCCGGAGCAGGTCCTTCAGCTCCGGCGAGGCCGCCAGCTCCCCGGACGACCGGCCGCTCATGTACTGCGCCCAGCGGCCCAGCAGGGGCCGGTCCACGGCCTCCTGCTGCAGCAGGTTGTTGGAGCGGATCTCCAGGGCCTGGATCTTGGCCAGCAGCCTCATGTCCTCCACCTCGTAGTCCGGGATTATTTTGAAGCCGTACTCGTCATACTCCCTGAAGGAGAAGGCAAAAGGCAGAGAACATCAACGTCAAACAATCCCTCTGCCCGTCCTTAGCCATCCTCAGAATATAAGTCCCCTGCTTAGTGATCCATGTTTATTTACTTTTTTGTAAAATAAATATTATTGTCTTGATATTATAATTAGACACTTTCAGGAATGTATTTTACTATTCACTTGGCAGTAACCAGAAATGTGGCCTTTGTTACTCAACCTAAAATGTTGCTTCTGAGCAACACTTATGGGTGAGTAATCAGTCCTGAGTCATTAGCCACTCCTGGCAGAAAGCCCGTATTTGCTTCCATTGCCTTACAGTATATGTGGCCACATGACTGAGACACACAGAAGGAGGAGGTTCCAAGTAGCCTGTCCATGGAGTTAAACAATGCGTAGGGCACCGGGCCTTCGAAGGACGTTCCCTTACCTGACGGGGTTGAGTTTCAGGGCGTCGTTCACGTCCCCCTGCAGCGCATCCTCGATCAGCTTCTTGATCTCCTCCTTCTGGGCGTGGTCCAGGCCCTTTGTCCCTTGCAGCTTACGCAGAACGCCCAGATATCTGCTCTCCACCTGACAGTTCTTAGCCTCCAGATAGGCGCACTGCCATTAGCACACAGACGCACGGAGAGCACACATTCGTTATTAACAGTCACCTGGCATTTACTACCCGCCATTTTCAAATGAATAAGAAAGATATTTCTGCATTACATGGCGCACATCAGTAGAAGAGCACTTTGAAAACCGTGCAGAAATTAAGCTCTGTGGATGCTCATAACTGTGGTAAGACACCTCACTGTGGAATTGGTTTATGTACATTTTTGGTGTTTTGAAGCCACACGAAGATGAACCTGCGAGGTACGTTTATCAGGGTGAGCTGCAGCGAATATCGAGAATACTCGTCAGATTTCAGCAAGACTATCTTGATACTACTCCAGGAAAGTGTAAACATAACAGAGTTGGAGTTCCAAACTGCTGCTTTGCTAACCACGACCCCCTGTTCCCCACAAAGCACGACTAGCCACAGCCCCCTGTTCCCCACAAAGCACGACTAGCCACAACCCCCCTGCTGTACCCCCTGCGCTCACATTGGGGGTACAGCTGATGGAAGTGTGGGAGCGAGAGAGCAGGTGAGTGACTGCCATACTGTCCCAGTTCACATTAGGCCTGTTAGACCGCCAGGCCATGCTAACCCACCTTCACCATCAGGTTCCTGCCCTGCTCCGAGCTGTTCCGCCACAGCTGCGTCAGCTGGTAGATCTCCGAGTTCAGGAACTTGTTCTGGATCATGTAGGCCTCAATGTCGTCCTGTAGGTGAGGGTGAGGATTATTCATTATTCCTTTTGACCCACAGCTGTTTGACTCACCACATTTGGTGATGTCTCCAAGACAACGTGATTCACATCTCGTCTCGCTCAGCTGTGTGGGACCCTCCCAGTTCCGTGAAACGGAGCACGTCGCTTCTGACAGCAAGGCTCAAACTGGGAGCTTGTGTGACTGAGATACTGCGGACCATTTCAAATGGAAATAGCTGCTTACAAACACAAACCTGCTTCAGAACAAACCATTGTTTTGGAGAGACTTGAGGCATCTCACTGTTAGTGCCTCAGGGTCTGCAGCTTCAACACCCCTGGCGGCTCACCACAGCAGGGGCTCAGGTGAGTCCTTTGGTCTGGACGTGGTTAAGTGGTGAGGCCTTTTTCACTCCCACCAGTAACACTCACTCCCGTGTACTGCGGCCTACTGGTGTCAAGTGGGCAGACTCACTGCACTTTCTGTGGTTAACGCAGCTGACTCACTCAACTGTGAGTGTGACTGTTAGGCCGCTCTGTCTTGAAATGAACTGCAGGCTTCCAGGTTGCTAGCATACGCCGTTAGCCTGGGAATGAACAGCAGGCTTCCAGGTTGTTGGCATGCGCCGTTAGCCTGGGAATGAACAGAAGATTTCCAGGTTGCTAGCATACGCCATTAGCCTGGGAGTGAACAGAGGGCTCCCAGGTTGTGGGCACGCGCCGTTAGCCTGGGTGAACTGAACGGAACATGTCCCGGACAGTACAGTACCGTCTCACCTTGAGGTTCTGGACCTGCGCCTGCTGGTGCTGGAGCGCCCGGGCCTCGGACCGGGCGCCCACGCGCTCGGACAGCTTGAGGACGACCTCCTGCTTGGCGCGGCTCTCCTCCACCATCAGGACGACGTGCTCCTGCAGCTCGGCGATGTGGCCGTCCTTCCGCGCCACGCTGCGCTCCAGCGCCCCCTTCTGGCGGAGCAGCTCCTCCAGCTGGGCGCTCAGGTCGGCCGCGTGCCGCTCGCGGTGCCGCAGCAGCTCCTGCCGCTCCCGCTCGTCCTCGGCCGACAGGAACTGCGCGCTGGCGCGCTTCTCCCGCTGCACCGTCTCCAGGGCCTTCTGCAGCAGCTGCACCAGCTCCTGACAGGAAGTGACATCACAGACCGGGTTAGGCTAGGTCAGGGTTTTGATTTCGAGCACCTCCGTTCGGAGGAGGGAGTATTTTGTGAGTGTATTTTGAGTGCAGAACCGATGTCTTTTCACTGTAGCTTAATTAAGATGTGACCCTGGGGGTTAAAGGCAAAATGGATGGCCAATGGAGCCCAAGCCCCAGCCACATTCTTTTCTTCTCACTTAAAACATTTATTGACTTGATCTTCTTAAAGAAGTCTTGTAGACATAAATGGCTTGTTCATGAGAGGCCAGCGGAGAAGGTGACAGTAACGCAACTGTACTGTATCAGTGTTGTAATACTGTAACCACACATTACAACACTGATATGCAGAAGATCTCTGAACACACAACGCATCAAACCTCTAAGTGGATAGGCTACAGCAGTAGAAAACCAATAGGTCTAAAAAATATGTCTGATAAATAGCTAATAAAGTACTCACTGAGTGCTTCTGATCTGACAAATAAACAGTTTCTATTTATAATATACCTGTTTGAGTTATGCAAAATGAGTGAAGCTTTGGTTATTTCAATGCTGAAATTCTCCCTTTCACTCCAGTCTTCATTTGAGGATTGTTTCTCTTGGCTCTGTGTCCAGGTTGACAGGCAGAGTGTGTTTATCTTTTTTCTTAAATTCAACTCAACTCAATTTTACTCAATTTTAGAAGACAGGCAGATCCACTGGAACTCTTAACTTCTGACCTGACGGAGACCGAACTGGTCAAAACGTTCTTCCTCATTTTAATGAAAAATACTGCCAAGAGATAATTAAAAGCAGGGTGCGGGTATTACTTCATAACTTTATTACCTTCTGAGCCTTGACCTCCTGGGTCAGAGAGAAGACGTCTTGTTGGAGACGGGAGGTCGGGTCCGTGCCAATCTGCCTCCACTCTGCGGGCATGGTCGACAAGCTGCCGCTCTTCTTCTTGTTGCGTAGGGTTGGCGACAGCGACTGTGTCTTCCTCCTGGAGTTAGCCAGCAGCACAGCCACGTCGAGGGTGAAGGGAACTGCAGAGGAAGGCACAGTTGGGAAGTGGGACACAGTGAGTCCTGTCTGATTCAGCAGGCTTTTGTGCTCTGTGTTGACGTGTTCAAGACAACGTCTCTCTCCCTCTGCAGTGACAGTAACACATATGAGTTCTCATATACACACACACACACACACACATTCAAAAACATAGACACACATCCACTATAAGCACACAAACACACCCATACCCACACCCAAAGCACACACACTGCCCGCTTCCCATAAGCTTTTCTGTCAACCACAAAACATTTCTAGCAAAGCCACTGCAAAACTGTATGACCACCAAAACATATGAAGGAATTCCATCTGTGTTGGACTGTGTAGTTGCATTGGTGGTCTAGTAAGCAATGTTTGTAATGGTGCTACTGCTCATGAGAAAAAGCATACGATGTGACAACCACATAGCAGGAATATGTCTGTAGTAAAGTATCTGTATAGGGCAGTGTTTCTTCAACTCCAGTCCTATGGACCCACTTGCCAGAAGGTTTTTGTTGTAACCAGGAACTCAAACACCTAATTTAATAACTGAACCAATCAAACTACCAAAAATGACCTTGATTAGATAAATCAGGTGTGTGAGTTCCTGGTTACAACAAAAACCTTTTGGCAAGTGGGTCCATAGGACTGGAGTTGCGAAAACCTGGTATAGAGAGACGTACCGGGAGTGTCCTGGCTCCTCTTGGTGTTGGTCTCTGTGCCAGAGGGCTCCTGCTGCTCCTGGCAGTGGGGATTACTCCGGGTTACCTCCCGAGGAGAGCGGTTCACACGCAGGGTGTGCACAGAATTCCTGACAAGAGACACGCAGGATGAGCTTGCATGCCTCCGGCTGTGTCACACCCTTCCAAACTCCTGCCACACACAGCCTGCAGAATGGACCGTGCGCGGGCTGACAGAGAGCGCTCCAGTTTGGCAATCGTTATTTCTCTTTTCGTCACAGTGCAATTTTGAAACAATACTTGAAATACAAGCTTCCCATTTTTACTGCCAGACAATTTCCCCCCCTCTCTTCAAAGTAGGCAAGATTCACTTCTCTCCAGTGGTTCAAAGCAGTTTTCTCAGAATGTCCTGAAAATCTCAATCAGAACCAGTACCCAATTCCCCTGACTATACAGACTATACACTGAGCACTTTATTAGGAACACCTGTACACCTTCTTATTCATGCAATTATCTCATCAGCCAATCATGTGGCGGCAGTGCTATGCATAAAATCATGCAGATATAGGTCAGGAACTTTAGTGAATGTTCACATCAACCATCACATAAAAACAATGTGATCTCAATGATTTTGACCATGATATGATTGTTGGTGGCAGAGAGGGTGGTATGAGTATCTCAGAAATAGCTGATCTCCTGGGATTGTCACACACAACAGTCTCTGGAGTTCGCAGAGAATGGTGCAAAAAACAAAAAACATCCAGTAAGAAGCCGTTCTGTGAGCATAAATGGCTTGTTCATGAGAGAGGCCAGTGGAGAAGGGCCAGACTGGTCAAAGCTGACAGGAAGGTGACAGTAATACAAATACTGTAACCACACATTACAACAGTGGTATACAGAAGAGTATGAACACACAACGCATCAAACCTCTAAGTGGATAGGCTACAGCAGAGTGTATATCTGACAAACAAATGGTTTCTATTCATAACATGAACATTTCAATTTTATATACAGGTAGTCAGTGCTGGAAATTGACATGAAATAAATGCAAATCAGTCTTAAATATTTGGCTGCCACCAACATAACACTGAAAGTGAAAGTGGTCCAATTGTATTAAGTACATACTTCACTAAATCCCATGCCAACAGCTTTCTCGGAAATAATTTCACAAGAGCACAACAGACCTTTCAATAAAAATGCCCACATTTGCTCACACGATACCATTAACCGCATACGGAACAAACGGGCCGCTCTACTAAACGCAATAGGCATGCGCAATGCAGAAGCGCATGCCTAGCCGCAGCAGGGGGTTCAGTGTGAAGAATAAACGTGTGCACTCACTGAATCTCAGTCACGGGGTGCTTGAAGGAGACGTTGCTCAGGTGTCGCTGTGGAGCAGGCAGCCGGGCGGCCTCCTGTCCCACCACACCTGTGGGGCTGTTCACCGGAGGCAGGAAGTCCCCTTCTGCATCGGAGCAGAAAAACATAACAAAAGAGAGAGGAATGATGGTGGACCCACAACAACCCCGATAGAATAACACGGGCTACTTACTGACATATGCAACAGTAGTTACGCCGCCTGTTAAAAATAGCTCAGTCGCAGGACTGCATAACAATCAACTGGTGACCGTGCTTAGTTTCCTCACAGTGCATGGCTGTGACAGTCTAAAATGTGACGGAGAATCCGCCTGACATCCTCCCAATGCTCATTCACTCCGGGTCAGATCCTAATGGAGAGTTCTTCCGAAGGAGGAATCATCAGGTTTTTGTTAGTCCTTGGCTGTTAAGTAACCATTTTAGACCAAAGAAACCAGGTTAGCAAGTAAAAAATGAAATTCAGCAGATTCAACACCTGCTCTGACTGTGTGTGTGTGTGTGTGTGTGTGTGTGTGTGTGTGTGAACATGACACACTCATACAGGTTCATATTCTCCTGACATGAGACAGTGTTCACAAGGAGCAGCAGCTTACACAGCAGTCATTCAAGGGCTCCTAACCCTGAGAAAAAATAAAAATAAAAATAATAATCCTAATGGATTTTCTAGGCATTTCAAAATCAGACGCTGAAAAGAGACCAGATATTTGGTGTGAATCTGAAACCCCTACTGATTTCAATCTCCAGTTAAGTATGTTAAAAGACAACAGGTCAGAGAGCTAATGATTCAGCACTTTTGCAGTCTCAAATTCCTTTGAAAAATCCTTTTTAAGATTTTTTTAGTCTGAGTGAGAGAACCTGTAAAAATACATGTGGGAAAAGGGGGGACACCTAAATGTTTCTCTTCCAATTCCAGTGCATTTCCCTGTGATTATATAAATAAAAAAAATCTCATCTGAATGTTGTCTGGTCATAACAACACAGGTAGACAGTTTCACTTTCTGCTCTGAAACCTGAGACTTATATGGAGTGATATGGAGAATAGAAATGTAGGCCTATTACATCAGAGGACTGGTGGGAATGTTCCCAGTCAATCCCTTGAACATGCCTCTTCATGACAAACAGAGCTCCGCCCCTTCCTTCTTAAATCACCAGGCATTCCCGTGGAGAGCGTCCTACCATAGGAATCTCTGACTAACTGCAGTGGCCCACAGCCAAAGACTGCAACCCCTGGTGATATCAATAACATAATTATTCTGTTCTTATCTCACATCCCCAGTGGATTTTTGCCATATCCATGTACCTGTCAACTACATTTGAATTTCATTTCAGTTAGTATGCCTGACCCCAGATCGCTTCCAGCAGAGGTTCTGATTGTCACTCAACCCGTTTTTGCACTTCTCCATGTGATAGTTGGCTTGAAAACAACCAAAATAAAGAAACAGGTGGAGGGTGAATGATTACCCTATGGCTGCACCGTTCATCTATTTCTTCTGTCTGCAACTGAGTGCAGTTCCACATGACGGTTTCAATGGAGTTCAAATTACAGTAAAACAAGATCTGTAATGGAAAGTAATTGGCAAGCAGACAGAAACACACCACATCATTAAGTCGTATCCGTTGCTCAGTCAGTAGAGCATTTGCTAATGTTTCTAAGGGTACTGCAAAATGAAATAAAAAACACTTCCTTACTGCAGTTTTTATGCTGGAAATGAACTATTGCCCATGGTGGCTGTGGGGTCTCACACTATTACTTTTAATTCAATATACTGATTCATTAAAATCTGAATCACATTTTTGGGGAGAATCAAATCAAAGCATAACTTCTTCGGGGGGCAAGATTCCACAAGGAATAAAAGCACAGTACAAATAACCAAGTGACATACTCGGCATTGCTAGTTATTGACTGCAGTTTGCCAGTACAGTGCAGAGAGGCAGTTGAGAAATGATGCATGGTGCATGCAGGAGTAATCACTGCAGCGGAATCAAATCAGTGTAACAAACAAGCCAAACGGCTACTTCCTGTCTAACAACTCCTACCCCACCCCAGCACACACCAGCTCTCTAATGTCAAATCACTTGCTGTTTTATTTTTCTTATAATTGGAATATAAGGTTTTCAAAATAGTGTTTTTTCTCCGTTACAGGATGTTGGGGATGAAATGAAGCCCAGTAGCAGGAGGAAAGAGAGCTATTTTAGGCACTCAGTGGTACCTGCTGCTAAAATAACAACCTGTTTCCCCACTGACTTGTTTATTTATGGACAGAGCCAGGCTCGTGATACATTCTTCAAATGTTTATCACTCCTGTGCATTCAGGTTTTCATTCCCTTTCCTTCAGCCCATAAACTATTATATTTGAACCTGGCTGAGGTTTTTCTATTCTATGTTGCAGGAAGGAAAATAATGATAGACATTCCTTCATTCAAAAAGGGAGTGCTCTCTTTTGACAGATACATCAACTGACACAAAGAGATTTTATCTTTCAGGCACGTTAAATACCAAAACTTGCCTCAAATTATCGTACTCAGTAATCCGATAGGCTACAGAAATGCCTTTTGGAGCCCCTGTGTCATCTTAGGTGAGGAGCACCCTCCATTTCAGGATTTTACAATCCTCCTAACCTCAGAATGTCAGACTACAAGTTCCCCCCGTCTTTCAATTCTATATCATGCCTTAAACATGTCATCCATAATAACTAAACAGATTTCATACATAAAGGATAAAGTACAGAATAGTGTGCATGGGACTTGTATGACTTTTCTTTGACTTTTGATGGTTAGTATACCTCACACCTCATAACACACCAGTCATTCAAGTTTGACTTTCACAGCCCCTTCTGGTAAATACTGAAGGAGGAACAGACCATGTGGTTTACCTCGTCCTAAAGGCAAGACATACCAACTTTTTCTCTTTAGCAACTAAGGTTCCAAACAAACACTATGCCTGAGAACAGTTTAACAAATTATTTAATGCCAGAATACCCTTGGATGACATGCTATGTAAGCCTTAAGCCAAGAGTGTTTGCTGAACTAAATTTCAAACTAAACTTGACCTCTCCTAAACTAACCGTGAACAAAAACATCTTCCACAGGAATAAAGAAAACAGGCTGTCGACACTGGAAACTGTCCATGGTCATTTTCCTTTCACTCAGAGGCAATCTGTCCTGACCTCTGCACTTAAGTCACATGACTGTGGGCACAAATGGGAGCCGATCAAACTGGAGAGGCATGAAACTCAACACATTTCTTCTGCAAGAACTGCTCTCAGATATGGAGACACACACACACACACACCCACACATAAGCATGCAGTCACACACACACACACACACACACACTGTTACACACACCCACGCACTGTCCCACCCACACATAAGCATACAGTCACGCACACACACACACTGTTACGCACACCCACGCACTGTCCCACCCACACATAAGCAAGCAAGCAAGCAAGCACACATGCAGGCACACACACACATGCTAGTGGGTATAGTGGACAGGACTGGGTTAGTAAGTGCCTTTGGCTACTTATGCTTATAGTAACTACTTTTATATTACATGCGTCTTACATTGTTTTGGTTCTACTGTATTTTATCATTTTTCTCCAAAGAGCCACAAGAAATGCAATTGGATGAGATGCAAATAGTATGTATTATTGTATGTAAATAACAAAGGAACCAGCCACTTTTCAAAACTGAGAACAGAATAAAACAGGTTCTGTTTTTTCATTGCATACAGTACAGTATATGCCTCTAGACATACAAAGAGCTCTAATATGCAAAATAAAACTGGTATCCTGGAATAACTTGTTTTATTTATTTCATGGTTTGAGCGTATATATATCATGTCCATTTATAAAACACTTCAGTAAGATTTTCCTTTGGCTAAGACTTGATTGTTGATTGTTAACACACCTCAAACCTCGTAACACACCAGTCATTCTGGTTAAAATTCTAATTCAAAGTTTCTTTGAAATTAAAGCGCTGGAATTCTTTGTCATACGCACTCAATTATATATACAATATATACAATCCTAAACATTTGTATTAAAAAAAGAAAAAAACAATACAGATGTCTAAATTTTTATGTAGATAGTTACTTTCCATCAGAAAAAGACATTGTTGGTGATTGAAGGTGAATACCCATGCAACAGCATGTGACTGACTGGAATCATTCACTGTACAGAGCAGAGGAAAGGAAACTACTGTCTCAATATTTACACAATTCAACTATTGCTACAGGATTTATCATCTTGTGACTAAAACTGTAATTGTCCTTTTATATCCCTCAGGGGAAAGATAGTTTTACTTCTTCATGTGAAGTGTTTTTTCCCTGTTTTCCCAATGATCTTTCCCAATAATCTTTCCTGGCATCTTCCCACCAATTTCCTTCCTGTGGTGAAAGAAAAGTAATGGTGGTAACTATGGTAACAGCATTGTAGGCCCTTGCCGTGTTCAAAACCAATCCAGACTAAAGACTATAGGAAAACCGATTAATCTAGGTGGTTGAATGGCAGATTATCATTGTTTGAACTCTTTTCATGTTATGAAAGCTTGTTATAAATGTTCCTTCTGATGACTTTATCAGAAATACTCATGAAATCATATGCCGATCCTGCATTTACTTGTCTGATTTAAAGTGTCCTTCAGTGACAATCAGCTCAAGATTCCAGACACTTACAATAAGTATAATTTCAGGCACCTGTGCTGTCCTATTAATAATAACAGCATAGTCAGTTGACGTTGTACAGAGAAACCACAAACATCTCAAGAACACTGATCTGAGGTACATTTGCATGAGCTTCTGACATCCACCCTGCTTTGATGTGCAATGTAGCCTGCAGGTCTATGCTGTACACATGCACAACTATATTTAGGGTCCTTCAGAGATGCTCTCATCCCCTTATATGATGTCTCCTTTCTACACTCCATTTACAAAGCTGGATATTTACTGAAGCAATTCAGTTCAGTACCTAACGAAGGGATATAACAGCAATTCCCCACCTGAGAATCACATTTACAACCCCAGTTCCCTAACCATTCTGCTATACTGGCAGCCAATGTACACCGTTCTGTATAAACAAACATCAGTCCATAGAGTATGGGAAAAGACTGACTTTCCATCTCTGAAATTACTATAGTAGTTGTTCAGTTTGGTACGGTTTGCCTGTTCTAGGATGCCTTAGTGCATTAGTAACCTGCAGTTGCCCAATTTCTCTCAGTTGGCGCATCTCGCCTGTGGATCAGCAAATACGTGTTACAAACTACCGAGGACACATTGGAAAAAAACAAGTCAAATACATTCCTATTCCCATCACCACCTTATTCCCTTGGCCCACGTAGCATTCTAAAATAGCAACCAGTTGACACATTTATTTTCAGGACTGAGCACAGCAGAGCTGCGCAGATCAGGACTCTATTGAGTTTGTGGTACAGGGTGCCATGTCATTAGCTGGCAGAGCACGCCCTGCAGTCTGCCTGCAGCACCGAGGGCCTTACCTGCACACTGGGTCTGCACGTCTGCGCAGGTCTGCGCAGACTCGCCCGTCGGACAGTCTCTGTTCTGCCATCGCTTCAGCTGCAGCTGCTGCAGCCAGTACATCATGGCCTGGTGACTCACTGCCTGGAACACAAAGGTCTTCACGTTAAGAGACGGAATGGCTGTGTGTGTGTGTGTGTGTGTGTGTGTGTGTGTGAGGGAGAGAGAGTGTGAGTATGTGAGTGTGTGTGTGAGAGAGTATGTGACCTCAAATGTATTTGAGGAGGCAAAACCACACAACCGTTGACACTAATAAGTAAGCCTGAAGGTGAACCTTCAGTGTTTCACATACTATTTAACTAGACCTGCTGTATGTGGTGAGAATGAAACTACGATACTGCTGTTGAATAGAGCTAAATTTATAGCTGCTTTTTACATTGCTCTCTAATTATCATAAATATGAAGGGTAACAATATAATCTTAAATTGTCATTGGGCATGTTTTTCACAGGGTAAAACATTTTACAGGATCCTGTGCTGAAATATCCAAGATCCGAGACGCAGATCTGAATTTCTATTAAATACTGAAACAGCCTATGTAGCCATGCAACAGATAAAATGATTATCACAGAGGAGAATTACATATTTTCCCTATCTGCGATGATAAAACGTCCTTTCATTGTAGCACAGCTGTTGACCCTGGGGCACTGGGGAATCTGTGAAACACACACACACAACTGTGCCACTGTTTCACCACCATGTACACGCTGCAACACTGACCACAGCCCACATATGCTACTGTACGCTGCTCAATGCGGGCAACCTAGTGCAAGGTTCTGCATTTTGGTATTCTCCCTTTTCAGACATACCGTTACAGTTAGCATACTCTAAAATGTGGGCATACTTCCCCCGGAAAAAAACACAAATGCTACGCTTTGCTCATCACAATATACACCCAATTACACGGTCATGCCACTTGTGAAACCTCTCCCATTCATTTATTATGTTTATAATGTCAACCGCAGTAATTGAATTACAGGTACTTCCCATCATGACAATTCGGTTAAAAACAAAATATTCAGTAACATTCCAGGCCAAAAAAAAGATGACTTATTTAATGGTAAATTCCTCAGAGCTCAGTGCTCCATTGAGGGCCAGAAATAGAATATGGGGAGAATTCATTCAATTGGAACTAACAATGTGATCCAACAAGGACTGTAGTCAAACTTGTAATGAGCTATAAAGAAATGTATAAGGAAGATGAATATGAAGAAGACATATACAGAGGTGCATGGCAGAGAAGTTTCCTTTTAATAAAACTTGTAATTGAGCTTTAGTAAAGCAGTACTGGTACAGCACATAGTAATCCGGGTCTGTGTATGAAATACTTAAAATGCACGTGATTGGCACATGCATGTGCAGACAAAACCTCAGTCACCCCAGACAACAGAACAAGAGCACGCTACAGTCATTGCGGCACAATGACCAATGCAATAAAACACACAAACTTCCTCTTATCCCCAGCAACCCTACACTCTTTCATAAATCTTCTCTTTAGTAATAACAGGACAATATATAAACCATAGGGAACCAGATATGTGACCTGCTCTATAAAAATGAGTCGCATTGACCATATATTTGGAGAATGTAAGCTTTGAAAGAATACAGAAGTTATCTTTCTACTCCAGATATCAAGGGAGTTGTGCCCAGAGTGCCACCAAACCATGTTTTTGAGAAAAACGGCTTCAAAGTTTTGTCTTTACATTTACATTTTAGTCATTTGGCAGACGCTTTTAATCCAAAGCGACTTACAAGTGCGAGTTATGTCAAGAGGCTAGGAGACTACTGACACTAGCCTCAGGAAACTCTGGGGCTATACCTTGTCATCTTATGTATAATCTGTTTAAAACTATATTTTTACTCTGAACATTTACTCTTGACATGAAGCCACACAGACCATGAATGCGAATCATTAACATGTAGCCAGGAACGCAGCTGATGTGGTTGTTTGTGACTGGTGAACGGTGACACGCTGGCTAGCAGTATTTCTAATGGTATAATCTCTTACCAATTTCAAAATAAAGGCTGAGAACAGCGCTGTTGTCTTGGCACGCCATTGTTTAATGCCACTGGTTTAATTTCAAAATGGGCTCTATTAACCTAAAGCTATCTGAGCTGTCACTTCATTGCTGATTTGACTGCTCTCATCTGCTTTAAGTCATTTTTGCAACAAAAAAACTGTTGCTAGATGTTAGTATAGACATAAAAGTAATAAGACAATAGATCAAACACATAACATGGTAAGGCAACAATTCGTCATTGGCAATATATGTAGCCTTCAATAACATCAGTTGCATCACTGAAGTGACTACTCACAGGCAAGTTTCTGACAAGCAACAGAAGTAGCCCCTGCCCGCTACAACTACATTGTAGATTTCCATCCATCCATTACCTGAACCCGCTTATCCTGAACAGGGTCGCAGGGGGGCTGGAGCCTATCCCAGCATACATTGGGCGAAAGGCAGGAATACACCCTGGACAGGTCGCCAGTCCATTGCAGGGCACACACACCATTCACTCACACACTATACCCACGGGCAATTTAGACTCTCCAATCAGCCTAACCTGCATGTCTTTGGACTGTGGGAGCAAACCAGAGTACCCGGAGGGTAGATTTCTTCTCTCTAAATATGCGTAAGACTCTGAAAGACACATCAATAGAATAGCATGCAAGGGACGTTTTCTGTTCTTTTCTGTGTTCCTAAATGAGGCCAACATAAACTTTTGGAATTACCTTCAGGATATAGGTCCGCTCTGGGGTCTCGATTTCAAATGTGCCCCTGTCCGCCTGGAGGACGTAGCCGAACGTGGCGTTGCAGAGCTCAATTCTGCCCAGGGGGTTCACGTCTTGGGCAGTCCTGTAATAGAACAACTGGCACTTCCCTTCTTCATAAGTGAACCAGCGTGACTTCCAGTTCTTCAGACGGCCCCCGAGCTTGCTCAGGTAGCCGCACAGTTTAGTGCCGGAGGCCTTGGTTTTGGGCTCGGGGCCGCCGGGGCGAGGGCAGGCCTCGTTGCGCTGTTCCCCGGTTCGCACTGCGCCCATTCCGTTGACGGTGACCTCTCCTGGGACGCCCGGCGCGGCGATATCATCATTCACAGTGGGTGAGCCTGTCTGGAGAGGAAGTGCTGGGGACATGGCAGCACAGGGAGTTCCGTCTGGGTATTCCTCCTCCGTCACGCTAAGGACCAGACGGAGCAAAGAATGAGTGAGTGTTGAAAGGGGATCAACTATATTAGACTATTAATGGACATTGCGCAATGATAGACACAGCTCAAGAAAGCAGTCACAATGGACTAAGAGAATATGTTGACATGCTTGGCTCATGTTTATCCAATACACATGTACGTATATCTGAAAGACTGAGTAGGTATAGTAAGCACTTACAACCCTCATCATAAAAGTTCACATTGATCTAGGTATATCCCATCTGTCCCTGTACCCATCCATACAATTAAGCAGGTACAAAATGAGGATAGGCATTAATAATATGTTTTATTATAGTTTATTATTATTTGTTATATTATTATTGTTTATTATATGCATTATTATGTTTAATCTGTTTAGATGGTAAGCGTTTCCAAACTGTTCAGAATTACAACAATACTTGAAAATGAAAACTTTCCTATTTATATTACTAAGAAATTTTACATTTCGGCTCCAGGAATACGGGACAGTATCCATTCAGCAAGCAACAGGCAAAGTATCCTACCAATGAAACCTATCCGTAGATTTCGCACTGACTACAACAGCGTCCAAACTTCAATCTACTGAGTTTCTACGAGTTTTTGAGTAATTAGATGTCGAAAAAGGTCACTTACGTGATTTTCTCAAATTCCATCATGTCTCTCGAAATGCTTTGGGAAAGAAGCTGCCTGCTACCACCACCTCCACTCAAGAAAGGGGAAAGGAAAACTGTATCGACAACGAAACTACTAGCTAGTTATTAGTGGAATTTTTATTCATGTTTTTTTTTAATCCAGGCGGCCAACACATCGAATACCCGTGACCGTCCTCAGATTAAATTAATACGTGACCAGCAGGTAAAGTTTAATTCCAGAAGTCCAGCTTCGAAAGAGGTGGTCATACATCCAATCAATCCGCGTTTGCGATATTGATGACTTCATGTTTCAAAGAACACTCGGAGAATGCCGTTGACAGCAACAACAGGGCGTGCTCTCTGTCTGAAGTTACAACAGGGCTAGGTGTTTCTTTTCATTTAGAAATGGGCTGTTCCTCTAGACCAAGTGCACTGTCTGTGATTGGCAGTCTGTAAAACTCCAGAAGCATTGCCCAAAGTGCACTGCGATACATAAAATCACGACCGGGCAGGTGTCATAGCTATCTTTCTGAGAATCAAAGGAAGAAAACAACATTTTTAATGTTTCTTTTTTAGCGTGTCATTTGTTTTGTGTTTTTGTGACGCACCAGAGGTGTCCACCCCACGTAACATTTGCCTAGCCCAGGCATTGAGCGAATTTCGATGAATAGGCATGTGAACATGATAATGGTACTGTATTTCCTCAATAGGGTACCTGATTTGATAAGCCATGCTGTATTGTCTCAAGATATTTGTCCTATGCCTTTATTTATTGAGTAACCCGTATAATAACGCATAGGCTTATACCCACAGTAGAATAAGTTTTATAATTTAGCCGATAACACTTCAACGAAACTTTGGAATGTTTTGTTTTTTAAAAGTTCTAAGCTTGTGTTCAAGAGCTCAGTTGCTTTCAATTACCAGTTGTGATTGTTTCATCAGCATTAGAATGTTCAGTAAATAATATTCTAATCACATATTTGTGATCTTGCAAATGCCATAAAATAAAATATTCACGTTGCGAGTTAACTTTAATGTGATTTACAAAACCAGATTGAAGCCCTTTGTCAAACCACGGTTTAAATGTTTGCATGTCAGAACTTGTCAATTCTAAGCATTCGTGTGGTATAGGCTACCGTCTTAACCTTTTTTTCCCTGGTTAACCTGCAACACTGAAACGTTGCTTGCAGTTCGCCTCCTTGCCAGACGAGGAAGCCATTGCAGAGTTCCACAATCTCTGGGATGTTAGGTTCAAAGTTGAAGAGGTTGACAGCGTGCGTGTTGTTGTAGCTACTGTGCTTCTGAAATCTCTTGCTGCATTTGGGAGAACTGCGTTGCATGTTAAGGTAAAAAAAAAAAAGTGTATTATTTTAGAAAAATCCAATACGTGTAGCGTTCAGTCAGTCGCAGAGTGTCTGGACTTATTTATTATAACTTAGCTGGCTAATGTTACTTAACATGCTGTGTGGCTGACTAATAGCTAACATAGCTACCAATAATGGTTGATTTGTTTTCATATGTGTATCATGTGTAGTTATTTCACTCTAGTTAGCTTGTTATATTTAAATATATTCTTGTCAATGGCACTGACAAGCTGCTAGAAAACTGCTGGCAGCTTCTCATATTAATTGTGTTCTGCTACTTAACGTTAGCTAGCCAAGTTAACTACAGTAATGTCTTCAAACAAGACCGGTATCCTACCTTGCCAGCTAGATTGCATGCTAGTTGGCAAAAACGATAACAGATAAATCCATCTCCAATAGCATGTGTGTTTGCCACGCAAAGCGGGTCATGCCATTATGAAAAAAATGATGTGTATCTTAGCCGTGGTCATGCGCAGTGTGGCTCCATAGGTGCGATGCGGAACCTGAAGCTGCTGAAGTGTGTGCGCTGTGCAGAACTGCAGAGCCCAGGTAGTCCTCAGGTGTTCTCGGTGCGGACCGACACAGGCACCATCCTGGTGGCCTCAGAGTACGGCATCGCAGAACTTGATCCGCGAGCTGGTCAGGTAGGTAGCCTATATTATCAGTTAGTATTGTGATGATCACTGTCGTGTTATCAGGTACCCTAGTAAATGGCGTCTACGAAACGCATATTGATTAATCTGCCCCCCCCCTCCCCGTTATAGGTAGTGAGTGAAGTGCCTCTGACAGCTGAGAACTACCTTCCTGAGGATGGCAGTGGAACTGTTGTCGGCATCCAGGATTTGCCAGACCAGGAGTCCCTGTGCGTGGCCACAGCCAGTGGAGATGTCATCCTATACAATCTTAACACCAGCCAGGTATCCAGAGACATCCCGTTGGAATTTATGTACACTAACAAATAATTTGTTGCCTGAAGTGTTTTGGTTTTTTTTGTATGGAAAATGAAATGCATGTTTTGTGTATCTGTCAGCTGGAGTGTGTTGGCAGTGTGGACAGCGGGCTGACTAGGATGAGCTGGAGTCCTGATCAGGAGCTGGTCACCCTCACCACAGGTCAGCATCAGAAACCAGCAACTGTAGGGTGTCTCGGTGGCGTAGCCTGTAGAGCACTGACCGCATGCTCATTGCGAGCCGCGACGTCGGCGGTTCGAATCCGACCGTCTGACATTTGTCGCATGTCTTCCCCTCTCTCTCGCTCCCATTCTTCCTGTCACTGTATACTGTCCAATAAAACTTAAAAGAGGCCTAAAAATATATCTTAAAAAAAAAAAAAAAAAAGAAACCAGCAACTGCCGCACCATACTTCTCAGCGGAGAGAACGGCCTTTTATTTTTGTGTTGTATATGGACCGTTATTTATTATTTTACTTTTTTTTGCTGTTGAAGGAAATGATGCCTTTCCTAATATGCTTTTTTATAATCTATTTCTGGTAGGTGTCTTTTTTGTGTGCAATAATCAGTTACTGTGGCATTCAGTCAGGCTGACCTCTTCTGCATGGCCCTGTAGGTCAGGAGACCATCATCATGATGACCAAGGACTTCGAACCCATAACCGAGGTTGGGATCCACCAGGATGATTTTGGAGAAGGTACGTCATGTAGACCCAGTTGGGGAAACGTGTAGTGGTAAGCCCCATAGAATCCACCATCAGCACTGCTTTCTGGTGTGACCTGCGCGTTACATTTCCCCAAACAGGTGGATGTGACCCCAGCATTGTATTTGATCATATGACCATTTTTAAAAACACATGGCACAACAAATACATTGTGATTCCTAGGCCTTTCTATGGGTTTTCTATAGTCTATAATGGGTTAAAGAGCGCCCTTCACATGCGTTTCTTTTCCTCTGACTAAATGTTGCGTTTTTTTGTCAGGCAAGTTTATCACTGTAGGCTGGGGGAAGAAGGAGACTCAGTTCCACGGTTCAGAGGGCAAGCAGGCTGCCCAGCGTAAGATAACGGTAAGCCTTCGACTTACAGAAGTCTCCTGAGTCAATAAAAGGGCTGCTTTGCACCTTGATGAACTTGGTAATGGTAAGGCGCTCAGCTTTTCATGGTCTTTATTTCTCTGTGCGTTCTTGCTGTAATGGTCTCCCATATGTGGCTGCGCACAGTGCACCGCTGGAGAGTTACGGTACACCCCTCTCTCTGCTTGACAGGAGATCCAGCCGGCTGTGCCCTGGGACGATCGCAGGCCCAGAATCTCGTGGAGAGGGGATGGGCAGCTGTTCGCCGTGAGTGCTGTGTGTCCACAGACAGGTGTGTTTAGGGACCCTTCAAAAGGACCTCTCTCTAGGAGGAATTTGCAGAAGTGCAGTATTTGTGTCGTGCAATGGTGCTAATAGGAAATGGGCTAAGATTAGTTTTGTTTCAGGGGCCAGGAAGGTGAGAGTGTGGAACCGGGAGTGTGTTCTGCAGTCCACGAGTGAAGCCGTCAACGGTCTGGAGCAGTCACTGGGCTGGAAGTAAGATCTTCTCCTCACATTGTCTGTGTGAGATATGAGTGGATGGCATCAGACTTTAAACTCTTTGAACGGTTGGTGCTCAGAATCTGAACCAGGAAGTGCTTCTTTTTCAGACCTTCGGGAAGCCTGATTGCATCCACGCAGCGGCAGCCCAACAAGCACAGCGTGGTTTTCTTGGAGAGGAACGGCCTACTGCACGGAGAGTTCACCCTGCCTTTTGGCAAGGAGCAGGTCAAGGTAATGCAGTAAATGGTAAATGGTTGGCATTTATATAGCGCCTTTATCCAAAGCGCTGTACAATTGATGCTTCTCATTCACCCATTCATACACACACTCACACACCAACGGCGATCGTCTGCCATGCAAGGCATCAGCTCATCAGGAGCATTTGGGGGTTAAGTGTCTTGCTCTGGGACACTTCGACACACTCAGGGTGGGATCGAACCAGCAATCCTCCAACTGCCAGATGACCGCTCTTACCGCCTGAGCTAATGTCACCCCAGTTCAGAGAGAACTCTAGAGCTATGTGTAGCATTCCCACTATGCATGATGTCACCTGGAGCTATGTGTAGCATTCCCACTATGCATGATGTCATAAGGGACCTGATTGTGATTGGCTGCCTCTCTCTGCTGTGCATCAGGTGAAGGAACTGCTGTGGAACAGTGACTCAACAGTATTAGCTGTGTGGCTGGAAGACATGAGCTCTGGGGAAGATGGACAGCTCAACACATACAGTGAGAGCCCTTACTTTCTGACTGGGATGAGTTTTCAGCAACTCCACTACAGCACACTCCAGTTACAGAAAGGATTTACAGTTAAAAAATATTTAAAAAAAAAACATAGATTTAGATTTTTGTGTAGTGATACAGATAAAGTTTGAGAATACTTTTTGTTGCATTCACTAAGATTGTATAAATATTACAAACATTAATTATGTACACTAAGTGAGCACTTTATTAGGTATTTATTACTTTATTTTATTTTACTATTATATTAGGCTTCTGCTGCTGTAGCATATCCACTTTAGAGGCTTGACGCATCGTGTGTTAAGAGATGCTCTTATGCATACCACTATTGCAATGTGTGGTTATTTGCGTTACTGTCACCTTCCTGTCAGCATTGATCAGTCTCACACTTCTCCACTGACCTCATTAAGGCGTTTTTGCCAGCAGAACTGCTGCTCACTCTGTTTTTTGTTTTTCACACCATTCTCTGCAAACTCTTTTGTGTGTGAAAATCCCAGGAGATCAGGAGTTTCTGTGATATTCAAACCACGCTGTCTGGCACCAACAATCATTCCACAGTCAAGGTCACTTAGATCACATTTCGTCCCCCTTCTAACATTTGGTCTGCAAAACAGCTGAACCTCTTGACCATCACTGCATGCTTTTATGTATTTAGTTTCTGCCACATGATTAGCTGAATAAAAATGTGCATTAACACGCTGGTGCACAGGTCTACCGAATAGGGTGTATTTCAGTAGCAATATTATAATGGTTGTAGAGATTTCAGGCGCTAGGGAGGGTGTCTCAGGACCGCTGTGACCCCCTGCTGGTACCTGTGTGTTGACAGTTCAGTTGTGGACGGTGGGGAACTACCACTGGTACCTGAAGCAGAGCCTGCACTTTGGGAAAACCCCAGAGAGGGCCCCTGCCTGTGTGTCCTGGGACCCGGAGCTGCCCCACCGCCTGCACCTCCTGACCCGCGGCTGGACCAGCCTCACCTACGACTGGGGCTGGAGCACCGAGCGCAGCCTGGGGGACGATGCCCATGACAACGGCAACGTGGCTGTGATTGACGGAGGTCAGAACCAATAGCAGATCAGCAAGTCGTTTTACGATGAATCAAAAACGGGGCGATGAATTTGTTGGTTCACAGTCTGTTTTTTTATGCTATTTATCACTCAGTTCAACTCCTCTACTCTATCGGTGGGCTGATCCATTTTTTAACATGTTGTTTAGTGCGCCAAATCAGCTTAATATGGCAGTTGTTATTATTAATTATTATAGGTGCTGAACTGAGATCTTTATGAATTGCAGACAAGGTTCTGGTCACAACGTTCCGCCAGTGTGTGGTTCCCCCACCGATGTGTGCCTATGAGCTCCAGCTGCCTGCTGCTGTCAATCAGGTGACCTTTCACCCCGAGCCTCAGAGGACCAATGACCTGGCAGTGCTCACAGCAGATGGACGTATCTTTGTTTATGTAAAAGGTAAGTACTGTGGGAACGAAATGCCTGGTGAGAATTATTTTAATGAAATGCATCCTCCCTCAACATTTGTTTTTGTTTCTGTTTGTGTGTGTGTGTGTGTGTGTGTGTGTTCATTTTTGCAGAGAGTGAAAACCAGAGTGACCCTGTAGTTGGACCTGCTGGATTCAGAGTGATTGCACAGACCCCTGAGCTGAAAAAGACCTACAGGTTCAGTGTGTTTGGATTAGGACCACTGTGTGCATTTAGGTTTAATTTAAGAGGGGAAATTCAGTGGTTGAATTTAATATCTTGTGCTGCAGCATTGCGATGGATCAGGAGGAGCCCCTGGCACTGCGCCTGCTCCTCTGGTTGAAGGATGACACCTTCCTGGCAGTGGGGTGTGGAGACCGGCCGGCCCAGTCCCACCTGCTTACACTGGGGCCCTCAGGGGCCCACAGCCCAGAGCACAGGCTGGAGATCAGGTACCTCGTGTTCATAGGGGCCATGCCATGCAAGGACTCTTAACAATGCAGTTCTTCTTTTTGAAAAGCACTGGCAGTAGAGCAGGGCTGTTTGGATCATTGGGATCACTAGGAATTCTTGGATAAAGACGCACTTCTGTGGAATCTATGAAAGGGATTGACACATTTGTAAATATTAACACCGTTCTTATGATCTCGTTATTTGTATCCAGCCATTTTATATTGTTTCCTTTTTCATATATATCTTTTATTCCGTATCTACTGTTCCGGTGAGAGAGAACTGGTGTGCTTTAGTTAGACACTCCACCCAACAACAGCCCGCACACACTGAAGGAAGTCATCCTTGTTTGGCATCCCCAGGTCATGTGTCCAGGTGACAGGTCATGTGATGAGCATGTGCCACAGCTCCAGGACTGGCACGGTGGCTCTGCAGCTGGAGGACGGCCAGATCCGGAGGTTCCTGTGGGGTCAGTGATTCTCTGTGGTGATACAGAGTGAGTGTGAGTGAGTGTGAGTGAGTGTGAGTGAGTGTGAGTGAGTGTGAGTGAGTGTGAGTGAGTGTGAGTGAGTGTGAGTGAGTGTGAGTGAGTGTGAGTGAGTGTGAGTGAGTGTGAGTGAGTGTGAGTGAGTGTGTATGAGTGTGTATGAGTGTGTGTGAGTGTGTGTGAGTGTGTGTGAGTGTGTGTGTGTGAGTGTGTGTGAGTGTGTGTGAGTGTGTGTGTGTGAGTGTGTGTAAGTGTAAGTGTAAGTGTGAGTGTGAGTGTGAGTGTGAGTGTGTGTGTGTGGGTTGTGTGTGCGTGCGTGCGTGCGTGTGTTTGTGTTTGTGTGTGTGTGTGCCTGTGTGTTTGTGTGTGTGTGTGTGTGTGGTGCGTGCGTGTGTTTGTGCGTGGTGTGCGTGCATGCATGTTGTGTGCATGCGTGCGTGCGTGTGTGTGTGCGTGCGTGTGTGTGTTTGTGCATGCGTGCGTGTGTTTGTGCATGCGTGGTGTGTGTGTGTGTTTTTGTGTGTGTGTGTGTGTGTGTGTGTATGTGTGTGTGTGGTGCGTGCGTGCGTGGTGTGTGCGTGTGTTTGTGTGTGTGTTTGTGCGTGCGTAAGACCCGTGTGTGTTGTGTCCGCAGACTCCTCTGAGCCCTCGGTGGTGGAATGGCACAGCTCCAGTGGCAGCCGAGTTCACTTCCCCCTGCCCTGTGTGCAGACTGCCCTGGGCACTGTCACTGGAGAGGTATGCTAATAGACCTGACAGGGAAACGTCAACTCACAATGAACAAAGAACAAAGAGTTATTTATTTAGCTGAAGAGACTATACCAAAACAAACTATCAAGGAGTTCCTTTAGGATGACTCCACCTAATACTTGGGTAACACAAGCTTTTATACATATTTAGTTCTTGTATCCGCTTGTCAACATTTCTCATATAAGGGTAAGAAGAGTTTACATAGACACTCAAGGGCACAAACCGTGCATTCTGCATTGTCATGCTTCGCTCTCTCACCTAAAATAAACATTACTTCAAACTCCAGCAGGGTCAGTTTCCTCTGATAAAAAATTTCTGTTGCTGCCCTTAAGCACATATTAACGCACAGCATAAGCATATGTATATCAACATTTTTCTCCCACAGAGTAATCTCATTTCTACATTAACCAAGTACGGGCATACAGTGTTCAAGCGGCACAGCATGGAAACCATGGAGACATTCTTTATAAATTGAAATTATTTGACTACATGATACGCAACATGAGCTCATGGTCTGTGGCGAAAGTCCTAGATTTATTGTTTTCTTTCTCAAGCCTAACTTTGTGTTTTTTGTGTTTCAACAGGAACATTTATTTGGCCTCACAGACAGATCTCGCTTCTTCGTGGGTGACACTGAGGTATACCTCCCTGGCTTTCAGGATTTTTACCATAACTGTGTTTTCAAGTCCGTTATCATAGCCTAATACTCATTCAAAATAATCAAACACATTTCTCCTGTCTGCCTGTAACAACTCTTATTCAAGACATAATTCAGCCATAGCTCTGTTATGGAGGCTCTGAACAACATTACTTCCGGAATGTTCTGTATCGATGGGGCGGATGCTGATTGGCTGTACTGTGGAAGTTGATTTATGAGACTCTTTCCTGCAGATTGCCTCCAATGTCTCCTCCTTTGTGGTGTTTGATAACTTCCTCCTGCTCACCACTCACTCGCACACCTGCAGGTGCCTCAGTCTGAGCGAGCTCACAGTGAAAGGTAAGGCCATTGTCTGCTGGACTTCTTCAAAGGGTATGGATGGGTGGATAAAACAGGGAAAGTATTTGCTTAAACATATTAGGCACTCATGTATGGGTGAAGGATCAGATACAGAATACAGTTCAGAATAGCTGGTTAAAAGGTTAAACTAATAGCCTGAATGGCTGACTTCAAAGGTAGAGCTAGCTGAATGCCCAGACAGATCAGTGCTAGCTCAATGCCCAGACAGAGTTAGCTCAATGCCCAGACAGTGCTAGCTGAATACCCAGTTAGAGCAGGGTTAGCCCAATGCCCAGAAAGCGTTAGCTCAATGCCCAGACAGTTAGCTCAATGCCCAGACTCAATGCCTAGACAGAGTTCGCTCAATGCCTAGACAGAGTTAGCTCAATGCCTAGACAGAGTTAGCTCAATGCCTAGACAGAGTTAGGTCAATGCCTAGACAGAGTTAGCTGAATGCCAAGACAGAGCTTGCTGAATGCCCAGACAGTGCTAGCTGAATGCCCAGTTAGAGTTTGCTGAATACCCAGTAAGAGCTAGCTGAATGCCCAGACATTGCTGTTGTCCTTAACACTCTGCTCCTCTCCTCAGGACTGCAGGCGGCTCTGGGCACAGACGGTGGGCAGAATGATGAGACGCTGCGGAGGGTAGAGAGGGGCTCCCGCATCATCACCGTCGTCCCCCAGGACACCCGGCTCGTCCTACAGGTCGGCTGTCAATCACGCCGTCTCCTGGTACCAAGCGTCTGATCTCTCTCCCTTGGGCACTGGGATCTGATCTCTCTCCCTTGGGCACTGGGATCTGATCTCTCTACCTTGGGCACACACATCTCTTACAACCACACATGCCATATGGTGTTTCACCTACATGACATTACATTACATTCATGGAATTTGGCGGACGCTCTTATCCAGAGCGACGTACAGTTGATTAGACTAAGCAGGAGACAATCCTCCCCGGGAGCAATGCAGGGTTAAGGGCCTTGCTCAAGGGCCCAACGGCTGTACGGATCTTATTGTGGTTACACCGAGGATCAAACCACCGACCTTGCGGGTCCCAGTCATGTACCTTAACCACTACGCTACTGGCTGCCTCTAAATATGACATTTTCTAAAGCAAACCTAGACCAACGGACCGCGAGACTGACTCATAGTAATATTTCAGCTTGCGCTCATGGCAAGAAGTGAAAAAGGCTAATTTCCACATTTCTTTCTATGCAGATGAGGATAAAGATGAATTAACATAACATTCAATGCATGACCACAGATCATCGAATGGGAGTCATAGAATTGGGATTGTACAAAGCATGGAAGTGGAGAATGGAAGTTTTACTTGTGATTGAATGCCTGTAGATGCCTCGAGGGAATCTGGAGACGATCCACCATCGAGCACTGGTCCTTGCACAGGTCAGGATGTGGCTGGACAGGTGAGCTTTGACAGTGCGTCACATAATTGCATCACAGTACAAAGTTCATATCATTGGCCCGTTTGAATTGAGTGGCATGTTAACTCTTTTGCAGTCTAAGGTTCAAAGATGCCTTTGAGTGCATGAGGAAGCTGAGAATTAACCTCAACTTCATCTATGACCACAATCCCAAGGTTTGTGTCTGTTGATTTACTCCTCTATTTCACTGTGCTTTAACTTCAACATCGTTCCTGAATCCTTTTAATCTTCGGTGTGAGCTAGTGTCCTACAGTAGACTCTGACCTTTTCATTATCAGGCGTTTTTGGAGAGTGTGCAGATCTTCCTCAAGCAGATTGACTCGATCAACCACATCAACTTGTTCCTGACAGAGCTTAAGTAAGGATGCTTCACTTCTTTTCCAAGTAAAGACATCTGTAAAGAAATTATTCTCCTCCCACCAGAGGCAGTGCAAATTTACATGAATTAGGACTCCTTGGGTAGAAAAAAAAAAAAAAATCTATCAATATTATTGTACTTCCTACTAAATTAAGGTATGGTTTGTATGTTTAGGACTACATTATTAAACTTGTTTTTCCCTAATTTAGGGAGGAGGACACTACCAAGACAATGTATCCATGTCCATCGAATAATGGTGCCCAGACTGGCCCAGGGTCTTCTGGGAATAAAGTTGACATTGTATGTGATGCTCTCCGGTCCACGATGGAGACTGAGGACCCTCACAAGTTAGTATCAAACGCTGAGTTTTACCTAATTATTCATAAACCGTGGATTTAAAGCATTGAGAATCCATTTGTTTATGATTTGCGTGTCCCTTTTTTATTTTTTGCCAAGGTACTGTCTGTCCATTTTGACCTCGCATGTGAAGAAGACCACTCCAGAACTAGAGATAGCTCTCCAGAAAGTGCATGAGCTTCGAGGTAAAGGTGGCTGCCTTTCAGAAATCAAAAGCCATGAGAGAAGTTCTGCATTGATAACCAGAGTGTGTAAACTCATCTGTGTGTGTGTAGTGAACCCTCCACGTGCAGAGAACTCTGTGAGTGCAGAAGAGGCCCTGAAGTACCTGCTCTTCCTGGTGAACGTGAATGAGCTGTACGAACACTCACTGGGCACATACGACTTCGACCTCGTCCTCATGGTGGCAGAGAAGTCTCAGAAGGTGGGTTCTGGTTCATTCCAGCCTCAGCACCTTCTCTTCTCCTTCCTTCTGACAGATAGGAGGATGCAGACCTTGCTATATTGAGCAGCTCCTGCTGTAACAGTTATTGTTTACAAAGAGGGTAGTAGGTGTATAAAGTCAAGAAAAGCAGTCTGCAGCACCTGATGTACCGTTATTTTACGGTTCTGGTGGTTTTATAACTTGCTTAATTTCCTGCATCCCAAGGACCCAAAAGAGTATCTGCCATTTCTGAATACCCTGAAGAAGATGGAGTCTAACTACCAACGCTACACCATTGATAAGCACCTAAAGAGATACAAAAAGGCTTTGCATCATCTCAGCAAGTGTGGTGAGGAGTTAATTCATTTCAAATTATGCTCACATTGAAAAGGTGATTGGACAAGAAATGTTTCATTATTTCTGGGGTACGACAGAAAAATGCCGTTCAGAAATCTTTACTGTGACCTAAGAAGACTAATGCAGGGCTCTATATTGACCCCATTTTATGAGCAGTTGCTCCTAATAATTGAGGTGTGCTACCTGGAAAAAAATTCTACTGATCTACTAATCGGTGAGCTCTTAAACTTTTCAACTCAACGTTTGAAAATGTGGCTGGGTCTGTCTCAGACTTGTGTTTGATGTGCTTTAATAAATGTAGGAGAGGAGCACTTCACAGAGTGTTTGAACCTGGTGAAGGACCAGCGGCTATACAGCGAAGCCCTCCGTCTCTACCCGTCAGACAGCCCACAGTACAAGGTAGGACCGATCCAACAGTGCGGTCTCGCCACATTCCAGACCTCCCAGCACTTCTTAATCCTTCATTATTTAGCACGCAAGAGACTGTGGGGGGGAGTGAATTCAGAATGCACTCTGTCCCAGATTTACGGTGCTCTAAAGGCCCTGTAATGCCATTCACTGATGTAATCACCGATGTTGCCATGGTGCTGACCCCTGACCCCTCAGGCCCTGAGCTGTGCGTACGCGGAGCACCTGGTGGAGCAGCAGCAGGCGGAGCAGGCGGGGCTGTTACTATGGCGATGCGGAGAGACACCCCGCGCCCTCCAGGCCTTCGTCAGCTGTAGCAGCTGGCGGCACGCCCTCTGCGTGGCCGCCCAGATCCCCCTGCCCCCCGACCAGCTGGCCCTGCTCGCCCGAGACCTGGCAGGTACGGTACCATGCCAGACACCCCTCCCGCTGAAACCCTGAACCGAACGCCAGGGCAGTCAGCCGTGGCAGATGAGTTTCTTTTCTTAAGCCTTGACCATGAGCTTGCATTTGTACACCCCTCTGTTTATTGTCCCAGGGAAGCTGATGGAGCTCAGGCGATACACAGAAGCGGCCCTGCTGCTGGAGCAGTATGCCAAGGTATCGTCCATTCTAAGTGGAGTGATTACAGTGAATGATCCATTCAACTTACCACCACGTACCAGGCACTGTGAATGACCCTTTAAACTTCCCACCACGTACCAGGCACTGTGAATGACCCATTCAACTTACCACCACGTACCAGGCACTGTGAATGACCCATTCAACTTACCACCACATGCAACACACTGTGAATGACCCATTCAACTTACCACCACATACAACACACTGTGAATGACCCATTCAACTTACCACCACATACAACACACTGTGAATGACCCATTCAACTTACCACCACATACAACACACTGTGAATGACCCATTCAACTTCCCACCACATACAACACACTGTGAATGACCCATTCAACTTCCCACCACATACAACACACTGTGAATGACCCATTCGACTTCCCACCACATACAACACACTGTGAATGACCCATTCAACTTCCCACCACATACAACACACTGTGAATCACCCATTCGACTTCCCACCACATACAACACACTGTGAATGACCCATTCAACTTACCACCACATACAACACACTGTGAATGACCCATTCAACTTCCCACCACATACAACACACTGTGAATGACCCATTCAACTTCCCACCACATACAACACACTGTGAATCACCCATTCGACTTCCCACCACATACAACACACTGTGAATGACCCATTCAACTTCCCATCACCATATAGCAGGCAGGGTCCTTTCCGTTGCTGTACTGGTTAGTGTTTAGGCGGGTGTTCTGAGTGCTGTGTGCTGTGTTGCAGGACTGTGAGGAGGCCATCTCCGCCCTGATCACAGGTGCAGCCTGGGAGGAGACCCTCAGACTGGTGAGTCGAGTTCCTGCTATGCTATATGGACGCGCTCGCTAATACACAGTACCCAAGGATCTTAATCGACACAGCCAATCAGGGTGCACAAGGTGACCATGAGTGTGATGAGCTCATTTGTAGTTCTCTCTTCTTTCATGCACAGATTTACTCATACAACAGACAGGACATCATTGAAACAAACCTGAAGCCTGCCCTCCTGGAAGGTAAAACCCTGCAACATTAGCCACTATGAGCCATGCACACACTCGGGTGACTGAATTATGACCTTTTGCTCTTTTTTTTGTTCTTGCTTTGGTTGCCATCAGCATACAGCAGTCAGTCTGTGTTCCTCGAAGCCCAGAGGACGCTGTTCGTACGTCACAGAACCAGACTGGCTGTAGTCCGGGAGCTGAAGGAAAAGGCCAGACTGGAGCTCTTGGGTGACTGAAGACATATCAAATTTGCAGTGACAGCACTAGAAACACACACATCGTATATGTTGCATAATATGTGTGAACATTGCGCGGAAAAAATAACGGTACAGTTCACTGTATAAAGTGCAATCCATGGGTCGAGACCTGTCCATTTGTCAGATATGACAGTGCTGATTTAGTTTAGGCAATATGGATAGAGCTCAACATGTTAGACAGACGCATGGCTGTAACTCTCCTCCTGCTGTGTGCCCAGACGAGGATGCCCCGGACTGCCCGGACGCCGAGCTCTTCTCCGAGTCCAGCAGTGTGACCGGCACCAACGCCAGCTCCAAATACACCCACAGCAACTCCCGAATATCCTCGTGAGTGGTGCGCCCTTCCCACCGCGTCCAGACCTCGTCCGTCGCTCTCTGCGAGGCTGTTACGGTTTCATTCTCTCCCATAGGCCCAGAAAGTCCCTGGACCAGTGCTACTCGACTCCATGCCCTGCGGGGCCGCAGAGTCTGCAGGAATTTACTTCAGCCGTGCGCTACACCACCCGATTTCACTAATTAGCTTGTTATCTGAACCAAGCAGGTAAAATAATTAGTGAAATCAGGTGGTATACCGCTCGGTTGAAGCAAATCCCTGCAGACACTGCGGCCTGCAGGACCTGGAGTTAAGTAGCGCTGCCCTAGTCTATCAGCTTCAAACACCTGTTTGTGTCTCCCTGTGGATGCATCATGAGGAAATGTTCCTAGAGTGTGTAAATGTGCCCGAGTGTATTGGTGTAGGAGAAGTGGGAGAATGCCACAGATGGCATGAGCCTGGCTGTGCTCCTGCTGAGGGGGCAGGCACTGAAATGGCAGTTCTCTCCGCAGGAGGTCGTCCAAGAACCGCAGAAAGGCGGAGCGGAAGAAGCACAGCCTGAAGGAGGGCAGCCCCCTGGAGGACGTGGCCCTGCTGCACGCCCTGAGCGAGATCATTCACCATGTAGACGGGCTGCAAGGTCTGCACGCGCACACACGCACGCATGCACACTCACTCACACACGCACGCACACGCATGTACTCACACACACGCACACACACACACACACACCTACACACACTCTCACACACACGCGGACACACACACACTCACGCACGCACACACACATACACATGCATACACACACATACGCACGCACACACACTCTCACGCATGCACACACACACACACTCTCACACACACACACACACTCTCACGCACACATACACACATGCATACACACACACGCACGCATGCACACTCACACACACACGCGCACACACACGCATACACACACCCTCTCTCACACACGCACGCATGTATGTATGCAGACACGCACGCATACACACACACACACACACACACACACACACGCACGCACGCACGCATGCACACACACACATTCTCTCACACACACAGACCACGCTTTTTTTACCCGCCAAACAACTTCAGGACAACCCCAGATTAACAGCAGCATTGTGCCAGGAGAAAAGGAAGGCTTTGTTTCGGAACACACACCACCATTGTTGAAACTGGAGGCTCTGAATGGAAAATTTCCTTTGCTTTCCCCCCCCTTTGAAAGTTGCTACCACAGTTAATTTTTAGAGGCATATATCTGTAACCTGGGACATTGTGGTCAATAAATGTTTGTGCGTTGGTAGTGTGGGTCCTGTGTGACCACAGTGTCTGACTCTGCCCCTGCAGAGGAGGTGCACAACCTGCTGAAGGCTCTGGTGCTGTTTGGGTTCGACTCCCAGGCAGGCAAACTGCAGCAGGACTACGGGGAAGCTCTGCGACTTATGGAGACGGCCATCCCAGAGATCTGGCAGGAGGATCGGCTACAAAGCCACGCCCCTGTGAGTCTCCATGCCAAGGTAGCCCAGTGAGAACTAATCTATGCTTAATGTTAACTCTAATCTTTATGATCTCTTCTATAGATCACAGGTCCTAACTCCACAGCCAACAGCATCATGGCGTCATATCAACAGCAGAGACCAGCTACAGCAATACAGCAAGGTATGCACAGCATAAACACTATGTTTGAAAAAGGTAGATCCCAGATGCATGCCCCTATCAGTAATTACTAACACGTTGTCTCTCTTTTTCTCCAGATCCAGAAATCTTCGTTCCACCCAAGATGAAGAGCGCTGTCAAATGGAAGCTTTGTATTCTTAAGTAGATGCGGCTGGTTGAATGGATTTATGATTTTCATTATATTAACAATATTTGTATTTTAAAACTGGCATGTGAATAAAGGTGATATGTTTTGTAACCTACTGTGGCTTATGTCAGCAATGAGGTAAGCCGATGCTGATGGTGTGCAATTGTGTTTTTATTTGTATGTATCCTGTGTATTATCTTGTGCAGCTACAAATCATGACTATACACACACCACTTGTGTACTTCTGCCTTTGCTATATATGAAAGGCTTAAATAAAACGGAAAATGTGGTAAAAAAAAAAGAAGAAAAAAAAAAAAAAAGTAATACAGATAACCGAAAACAGTGGAGTGATGTAGTGATGCCGTTTGCCTGAGGAAGAAGTGTGACCGTCTAAATGCTTTTCCTCTCCTCTGTTATGCGTTTATACACATCTGTGTGGATAATCTATTTGTGTTTCTTTTTTGTTATACATATTTGAGTGGCTGTGTGCTACTACTTAAAGGACTTAAGGTGCACTCCAATGCAGTGTTAATTTCTAGTCTATGATTTCCCATTCCAGCACCATTTTACAATTAATGTAATAAGTACAGAAAACCTGCAAAGTCCTATTGTTTGTTATAAGTCAGGCCACCATAGTTGGACATCACAAATGGATGTGTGGTGTTTCCAGTTATTCAAGCTTTTGAGCACACAGTACCTGAGGGTTGCCAGATGTTGCTCTCAGTCCAATAAATGTTTGAAGATGTAATAGGGTAGATTTTAAAGACTTAATAGTCTTCTTCCTTCTCCAAGTGTCATTCACCATCATCAACATGATAGCTTTAGGATAATTTGTTTGAGCCAAGGGACAATAGTGTGGGTCACTGCTGTAGTTTAAGATAATGTGATTTAATTTTCTTTACTTTGCTCATTACTGCCAGAAAAGTTTTAAAACTAATGAAAACCAACCAAAAATACTAGCAAGGCTACTAGACGGCATAACCTTTGCGTCACACACAAGACCTTCTTATGTCACGGTTGCTAGGGCGGCATCAAGGTAGCTGACAAAGTCTGGAAGGAGAGTTAGTTGCTGGGTAACGAGCGGCACTTAACGGAAAGCAGCTGGAGGAAAGTCTCCGTCATCTGGGACGATAAGAGGAATAGTTTTTGTCTTTAGCCAAGTAAGCAGTCACAATTGTTGTAGTACTGCATCTAAGCAAAGCAGTGATTTCATTTTATTGGATTGCGTTTTTTGTTGAATATCTTGGTACCTTTAGCGGTAACGTTACTTGCTAACTAATGATAACTTGCGAGCTATCTGCCTAGCTCTAACCTCCAAACATTGTAATACAGTGTCTATCTGTCGATACAATTGTTAACAGAGTAACGTTAGCCGGTCGCCTTTTGTTGTTTGTTACTGTTTGCAAGCTGGCCAACCAAACTGTCAACCATGTTGCTCGCTAACACACAGGTCGCTTGACATAACACGGGACCTCGGAAGATTCGCAGGAGCAAACGAGGCACATTTTGTCTTTGTTCCGTAGTCAGACGAATGGAATCCTTATGTATAATTGTTCACAAGCTAAGAGCTAGTTATCTATCTTGAACACGATATGTCGAACATTTTTGTTTTCCGAGTAGTGTTTGCCTTGTTTTAATATATTTTATCGATAGAAATTGAGTTTTTGACTATAGCATGCCGACGACCAAAATGTCAACAAAACCGGATCTGGCCGTGATGGCGCCAGCCTTAGTTCAAACATTAGCGAACGATATTTTAAACACATCAAACCTTTATATATCAATAGCTACAATTCCTGCGTATTACTAACAATTAACTATGGGAGAAACATCACCTTTAAAAAAGAAATGTTTAAGCACGTTTTGTTTTTTTACGTATTTCGTAAAAAGGATCAGGGATCTGCAAATGGATCATGTTTTCTTCATTTTTGCCACCGCAGAGTAACGGTATTTGACATACATTTTGACCCAGGTCTGGGTGCTGGCCTTGATGCTGATAAAAGGAATCGAGTGCACTTGATTAAACTTCTATTTCAACACTTTGCTCACTTTGCTTTGTCAGTGTGAAACCTCTGTTCTTGACAGCTGATTGCCTTCATGATTAGGTTTGAGAGTGCGGGCATGTTTTCATGTGTCTAATGTAGGCCAGTGAACATTTTTATGTTGACATGAAATTAATTAATCTGGTTAAAGGCTGTGTGTGTGAGTTGCAATGGTGAAGGAAACCGGATTTTATGACACGCTTGGTGTGAAGCCCAATGCAACTGCAGAGGAGTTGAAGAAAGCCTACAGGAAGTTAGCACTGAAGTACCACCCTGACAAGAACCCAACAGAAGGAGAAAGGGTGAGAATATCAGAGGGGTCAACAGTTGATCCTTGCTCCTCATTTCAATCTGTTCTCCAATGTGATTGTTTTAAGGGGAAAATCTCAGACACTTAAAATTTGTTCAGCTCAAGGAGGCTAAAGAGTAATTGGTAAAATGGTGGAATGTGTCGTTAGAAACATCAAAGTAAAAAAATGTCACCACATGGGTACAGTTTAATTAGTAAGGACCTGTCAATCAGGGCATCTATTTTCAGGTTTGCTGTTAATTGGTACTTATGCCCCAGTTTGGCAACATACATTTTAAACAGAATTAGATTGCAGTATTCAGCCTTTCAGTTTCAAAAATGTATTCAAAGATCAAATAATGAATTATGATTGATAGAAAACTGCTCATTCTAGCTATTTTTTGATTTATAAACTGATATTTGGGTGTCTGTTTGTCATTTGCTATGTCTGTGCCAATATCTTAAACTGCAAGTAGGAGTATTTAGTTTGGTGGTCCACAACTCACTTCCCAGCCACTTAAGATTAGAGATGCAAGTCTCCCCCTTGCTTTGAATTGGGACTATGGTAGTATTACTGTAAGTAGGCTATAGGCGGTGTCATATTTTGTATGCAACCACTCTGTAGCGTTGTGATGAAAGTAGTTCGGTGTAGTACACCAGCAGTGTCCAAATATGTCCAAACAACAACAGAATATGTGCCATCTCTTTGCTGTGTCATGACTGGTCAGTTGAGTCCATACTTTCTGTGTTTGACTTTTCTCTGTTGACATCAAGTGTGACCAATAATGTATTATTAAATTAAAACTGAAGGAATATGTAGGATTTGGAGAAAGAATGGACAATATGACTGTGCTGGTGTGCATATCTGCACATATGCGTCACACACACACAGGCACACACACACACACACACACACGCACACGTTTGTGTACAAGTAATTACTATCCTTTTCTTCCTGTCTAAACAGTTCAAGCAGATCTCGCAGGCATATGAAGTCCTTTCGGACACTCGGAAGAGAGAGGTCTATGATCGCGGGGGAGAGAAGGCCATTAAAGAGGGTGGGACTGGAGGGGGTGGGGTCTTCACCTCTCCCATGGACATCTTCGACATGTTTTTTGGAGGTGGGGGAAGAATGCAGAGAGAGAGGAAAGGTAAAGAACTTGCTTTATTTTCTCTAGCTTAGGGTGATCTAACACCTTTTTGAACTTTTGAATTTAACAATAATGCCACATTTTAAATGGAGAACTGATGATGAACATTATGACCTGAATATTTATTTGGCCACTTTTATCACACTGCTATTAAACAATGAACAATGAACTAATATCCCACTGGAAGATTACAGATAGCTGCTGTGGCACCGTTCAGCGAGTGGTGTATTAGATTAAAGTTTATGCATGAGGTTAACATTACATTACATTACATTATTGGCATTTGGCGGCAGACGCTCTTATCCAGAGCGACATACAGTTGATTAGACTAAGCAGGAGACAATCCTCCCCTGGAGCAATGCAGGGTTAAGGGCCTTGCTCAAGGGCCCAATGGCTGTGCGGATTTTTTTTTTTATTGTGGCTACACCGGGATTAGAAGCACCGACCTTGCGTGTCCCAGTCAATTACCTTAACCACTACGCTACAGGCCAGGTTAAGCGTTGACTTGTCAGCCGACGGCTCACCTTCTGTCCATCATGCTTGTTCTCCATGGCCACTGATCTGTTGTCCCTCAAGGGAAGAACATGGTCCACACGTTGAGCGTGTCCTTGGAGGAACTTTATAACGGAGGCACCAGGAAGCTCTCCCTCCAGAAGAACATCATCTGTGACCGATGCCAAGGTGAGAGGCCTGGCCTCCGGCAGAGCGTCGTTGGCCGGTGAGAAGACAAAATCGGGGTCACGCTGCACGCTGAGTCCGTGTGTGTGTGTTGCGTCTCTGCAGGGCGTGGGGGCAGGAAGGGGGCAGTGGAAGTGTGCCCCTGCTGCCAGGGTACCGGGGTGCAGGTACAGCTCCACCAGATCATGGGGAACGTGGTGCAGCAGGTGTCCACCCTCTGCATGGCCTGCCACGGCCAGGGGCAGCGCATCAGCTCAAAGGACAAGTGCAAGGGCTGCGGGGCCCGCAAGATCCTGCGCCAGAACAAGACTCTGGAGGTCCACATCGACAGAGGTACAGACTGAGGAACATTCATTATTTATTCATTTCGGTTCATTAGCCCCAAGTGCAGAAACATACCCCTGGTCTGGATTGCTTTATTTAGAATGGTGCAGCTCAGTGCAGAGCTGGAGAATTGTTGTTGATAGAAGGTGCTTTCTAGGCTGAGTGAAACATTCCACAAGTTGTTCCATCATTTTATTTGGTATAGGTGAATGTAAAAAAAAAAAAGGGTGATTTGGAAGTGGGAGCCCTTTGACTATGTTAATATTAATAGACAAGACCTCTGGACTGAAATGCTTAACAGCAGTGTTACAGATGCCAGCTGTAAATCAGGGAACTATTTACTCATCATGTAGGAAATGTAGATATAGAGAATGTCGCACCCGTAAGAAAATACTATATATATATATTTGAACACAGATGGGAATATAAAACTGAGCAACACAATAACTCAACTTATTAACAATAAGTCAACTCATTGTTTGTTTTGGTAGGAATGAAGGACGGACAGAAGATAGTCTTCCATGCAGAGGGTGATCAGGAGCCTGGGCTGGAGCCCGGGGATGTCATTATTGTCCTGGACCAGAAAGCCCACCCCACTTTCACCCGGTGAGGTCTGACTGCCCTCATGACCTGCTGAGACCAGAAAGCAGAGAAGGGAGCTCTAGTTCAGAAGAGCCCATTTGGTCTTAATCGGTGATGTGAAATTCCTCGAGAGACTTTCTACAGTTTTGTGCTAGGTGTTTTCCAATGGATTTGGGTTCCGTATCGGTGAAGAAATCCAATGCATGAATGTCCAGGTGTCCTGTTTATCTAAACTGTAGCCTGTTGCCTGTTGTCTGTTACAGGAAGAGAGAAAATTTGATAATGAGCATGGAGCTACGGTTAGTGGAGGCGCTGTGTGGCTTCCAGAAGCCAGTACAAACTCTCGACAACAGAACTCTCCTCATCACCTCACATCCAGGTACGGAGCCCAATCCTGCATGGTCGCCCACCCACACTTTGTGTTCACTTTTTAGTGGTGCCCTCAAAAATGTGTGTATATTATTAGTGTTCCAAGTTTTGAACTTAAATTTAATTTGTAACTACATTTGAAGGCACCCGAAACACTTAATTTTGTACACTGTCTTAAAAGTAATTTGATTTGCCCTTGCAGGAGAGCTAATAAAGCCTGGCACCAGGAAGTGTGTCCTTAACGAGGGGATGCCCCTCCATCGCAGACCGTTTGAGAAGGGCCGTCTCATCATCGTCTTCACGGTCAGTGCCGCCCTCAGCCTCACTGGTTCACCCATGGATCATGACCACGGGCTGCTAGGCTTGTAATGGCGTTAAGTGTAGCTAAATGAGACTCAAGCCCTTCTTCTGGATCCATAATTCTCTTTGGAGCATTAGTATCACACCAAGCAAAAAAACACATTATTGCTGGCGGACTAAGATCTAATTGAAAGGGATACACACTTTTGTCATTGAATACGTTACATTATGCACAGTCCAACCATTAACTAATCAGAAATGAACAGTCAGCCAAAAAAAGAGAGGCTCTTGGTGAACTCTGGTAAAGGCCTTATGTGCGAGCATACATGGGAGTTATAAAGTGCCTCACCCATGAAGCAGAGTGCTGGGCTGGACAGTAAAAACATAATTCTATAATGTACATTACCTGCTCTAAAGGTGCAACGGTAACCTTTTGTGCCGGAATGCTCAACTATTAGTCAGTGGTGAGACAATTAGTCCACTCCTTAAGAGTTTGAATTTGATGTTTATATTCCGGGGAAAAAGGAGCAACTGTAATTTGGCTACTGCACCATATTTGGACGGGCCTCTCCAAAGTGTAATCACTCAGTCGCAACCTTCACATCCTGAGGACAGTAAGTTTTAATGTTGTTTTAAACATAAAATGGTCAGTGTAGGTTTACCCTGGGTGTTTAGCTCCCTATGCTGGATGGAAGCAAGATGTGACAAACCTGTGGGGTGAACACGCAAACACACACACGCGCACACACACACGTATTGCTCCACGGTGTGTGGCACTAACTTTGTGTAATCCCAGGTGGTGTTTCCCGTGGAGAACTTCCTGCCCCTGGACAAGCTGAAGAAGCTGGAGCACTACCTCCCGGGCAGGGCGGAGGACGAGGACTCGGAGAGCATGGACGACGACCTCTACTTCTACGCCGACCTGGAGGACTGCGAGTTGCCACGCAAAAGACACCACTTCAATGGCACGGAGGACGCAGACTTCCATTCAGGGGGCGCCATTCAGTGCCAAACCTCCTAGCCTAGAGCACCCAGACACGCCAGTCAGGGCTCTGCTCTGAATGAACCCAGCCACTGGAAGAGATTTTTTTTTTTATATATATATTTTTTTAAAACTAATTTTGGAAGCTGCAGATGTGATTTAGAGATGTCACTGTGATGGACAGAGAAGCCTGTTCCCCTTCCCCTTCCGTTGCTGCACGTCCTGGTTTAGACAGAATTGGGAAACGGAATACCGCCCTTTTTTTCGACTGCTGTGACTCCTCCTGTGGGTCAGAGGTGCACTTCCTGTTTGTGGGCCAGACCCCCTCACCCGTGTGGTTACATCATGTGAAAGTTGAGGTGGTTCCGTTTTGGGGTTTGAGGAGTGACAGGCGTTCTACTTCAAGGATTTCAGAATGGCACAGGATAACGGAACGGACAAATGAAGCGCATTTTTGTTTTTAAACCTGAAAGATAATACCAGCATCATACTACACACAGAATCAGTGGAATTACTGAGCAGTGTTAAATGTAGGTTATGATGATCTTGATATGGTACAAATCATTGTTAATTTTGCGGGTCTCCCGCCTGTGTATTTTGTAATTTTGTTGGGTTGTATAAACTTGTAATCAAATCTGAAATGTTAAATGCTGTGCTCCTGTACAAACTAAATGACCTCATATAAAAGGTATCCTACTGGTCGTCACTCATTTCAAATTAATTGTACCCAAGGCAGATGTGCCAAATGCTCATTTTAACCAAGAGGACATGAAAGCTATTGACTTTTGCATGTAAAAGCTATGAAGTTGTCCACCAATTCCGCTATACACACAGAAGCTTTTTTGTTTTATTTTTGGATTTCTCACTCATCCTTTAACCGTGTTGAAAACTTTTGTAATTATGTCAACCCCCCTTATTTTAAACCCATATTTAATATCTTGATATTAAAGACTTTGCCAAAAATTGGCTTGTGTGGTCTATGAGAGTAGTTGTACTGACGTTGTACAGTAATCTGTGCATTTCAATTTTTTTCTAAAATTTTCCCTTTTTCTCCCAATTTGTACCCTATCTAATCCAATTAGTGTTAGCTGGGGATACACCGCTTACGACCCCGTCCCTTCAGCGGCCCAGAGGGAGAACAACGCGCCTTCTTCAAGCAGTCTCGTCTCACAGCCGGCGACCGTAATTCCGAGGCGCACCGGGGTGCAGGCACGCAGCGATCCTTACTAATCCCTGCTGAGTCCCTCCCTCGGAGCAGCGAGCCAATTATGCCACTCCATGAGAGCCGGCCAAACTCAGCTCTCGACAGGACCGGGAATCAAACCCGAATTGTGCAACTGCAACAAATTATCTGCGCATTTCTAGTACCTGTGGAAGGGAAGATGGGACACAGATAATGAACAGGAGCTCGGTGTCGTTCCTGCGACACACAGGAAGCAAATGGGTCCAGCTGTTGGAACTGCAGCAAGCCTTTATTGAAGCACTCGAGTGCATAATCCTGTGGCCTCACCTGTGGCCTCACAAACAAGCCTACCAGTTTAATCTCTTCTGGAAGCTCTCTAACAAATGCTAACTTTCCAAAAGGTTTTTTTTGTTGGTTTTTTTTTTTTGCTTTGTTGATCAATGTCCTTTTACTCCCTCAGCCCTTATTCTAGAACATTCAGACCGTGCCAAGGAAATCCAAACACTTCGCCCTCTTGACTGCACGAATATGGTTTTGTGAATGCATGCAATCCCAAGATGTTCATACGGGAAGTGCCCGCGACCGAAAGCACAATGAGCATCACAACAGCAGAACTAGGAGCGTTCATCAAAGACCATGGTTTTGGATTCATCCAGGTATTGAAAACCATGCAAATGTGACTTAATAAACAAGTGATGATAGCTTCAGTTCACTGTAATAATCATGGAGAAGTCATAAATTACACTGCCAGTTATTACCAGGACATCACTGACAAGCCTTTGACCATGAACCAAAAAATAATCCCATTTCTCTTAATTAAAAAAACAAGGCCATTTAGTAGTGACCTTGAATGTGTGGTTTCTGAAACGCAAACCACAATAACTGCATACTTGTATGCATGAAGGGAGGTATTGGTAACATTAAGGCAAGAAAACTCAACAAAGTTTGAGCAGCTAAAAATATATACTGGGTAATACACTACATTTAAATTCTACAGACCAAAATTTGAAAACATTTTTACTGAAGATGTACATTACAGAAGTACCAATAATAGGCTTGTTCAAAAATATTTCCGTCTGACTATTGTACAAAGGGTCCTTAACTTTGTGTATACTGGAAGAGGTATGTACTGTACTAATCCAACTCCACAAATAACCATGCATTAGTAAAAAAATTAGCGATCTGGCCAGCTGGTTTTCTTTTAACTGCATATGGACTCAATGTTTGGATTCTCTGTACACAGACTTCACACACTAAAACAGAGACACGAGCATGCACTCCCACGAAAGGGAAACGATACCCTGGACACAATGAAACATGAAGGCTAATAAACACGTCATCGACTGGTTATAAACAAAGAACATCCATGCTTTGTAGAGGCAACGGAGACACGCGTGAGAGAGTTAACACAGAACAGGTCGGTGGGAATGCAGATGGGTGTAGGTGATGCATCAGGTTATTCATGAAAGATGGCCACTAGGACGATGCACAGCCCTTCCCATTGCCCGTTATTAAAATAAATAGTCATGCATTTTATAACACGATACGACCGAAAAAAAAATGTACGACTCGATATTGCTTTAAAAACTTAAAAAAATGAAAAAAAACCAAGTCCAAGAATTCCCTGGTCCCATCCGAAACTCGTAATGAAAAATGAGGATAGAAAGGCTTGAGGCCCGCCTACCCCCCTCCCCGCCCGTGTGAAAAAGGAAAAGCGCGGGTGTGCGGCTCTACGGCTTCCACAGCTTCAGCAGGCCGTCCTCACTGTACGTGCTGATCAGGTTCTGGTGAGGGTGGTGGGCGATGCCAATCACGTCCTTCTCGTGGACCTGTTCACAAACACACAAACACAGGACCGTTTAACCGGGTTTATGCAACGGCTTGGCTGAAGGCTCGATTCTGATTGGCCGGGAGGTGCATGCGCATGCGCCCCCCCATAAACGCCAGGCTATGAAGCAGGGCAGGCAAAAGCTTAATTACTGTTGTGAATTAGCAATGGCATTGCTAGCAAGCCAACTATAGCCAACTAATATCACAAGCGACTTGCAACAGTGTTCAGGGACGCATCCGTGATCGTAAACAAGCAGTTATTTTTATACGAGCTAGGAGGAACGTGAGTGACGTCAAGCTATCTTGCAACCCGGTTGAGAAGGACTAGAATGTTCCTTACGAAGTGTTATAGGGTTTCTGATATCTGCTGGAATACTTACGTAATGTTGCCAGGGCAATAGAATTGCACATTTTGAAACAAACCTTTTGATTACAATTATGCTTTTTGTTGCCAAGCAGCTGTACGAGTAGAATAACCACCTCAGGGTTGTGCATTATGCAGTCTGAATCACCATTGCGGAGGGAAATTTACTGCCTTTGTGTCAGGCATTCAAACTGCATAAAGTATAGCCCCTGGGTTATCATACCTTACATATTTTTACTTAACTCAAGAATATGCCAGTAAATATAAAAAAAAAAAAAAACATCCTTCTAAATTGGATAATATCACATCCCAGCTCTAGCAACCAGGCCAGCAAGCCATGGCCATTGTTGTCCAGACCTCTCGGGTAGATCAGGAGTTTTTTTCACTGAACCAGTCACAATAGCTCAGTAACAGAGGAGAGTGAAAAAGCGAAGAAAAGAGGGGAAGAAGGGGAAAGAGGATCTGAGGATGGGGATAGAAGAAGTTGGACAGAAGTGCGGAAGAAATAAAATGGGGGATGTGACATGGTGACAGAACCGGACGCAGTACAGGGGGACAGTAGAGACAGAACGGGGCGCAGTACAGGAGAGACAGTACAGGGGGACAGTAGAGACAGAATGGGGCACAGTACAGGGGGACAAGTAGAGACAGAATGGGGCACAGTACAGGGGGACAAGTAGAGACAGAACGGGGCAGAGTACAGGGGACAGGAGGGATAGAACGGGGCAGAGTACAGGAGACAGGAGGGATAGAACGGGGCAGAGTACAGGAGACAGTAGAGACAGAACGGGGCGCAGTACAGGGGGACAGTAGAGACAGAATGGGGCACAGTACAGGGGACAGTAGAGACAGAACGGGGCACAGTACAGGAGGACAGTAGAGACAGAACGGGGCACAGTACAGGAGGACAGTAGAGACCGAACCAGACGCAGTACAGGGGGACAGTAGAGACAGAACGGGGCACAGTACAGGGGGACAGTAGAGACAGAACGGGGTGCAGTACAGGGGGACAGTAGAGACAGAACGGGGCGCAGTACAGGAGAGACAGTACAGGGGGACAGTAGAGACAGAATGGGGCACAGTACAGGGGGACAAGTAGAGACAGAACGGGGCACAGTACAGGAGGACAGTAGAGACAGAACGGGGCGCAGTACAGGAGAGACAGTACAGGGGGACAGTAGAGACAGAATGGGGCACAGTACAGGGGGACAAGTAGAGACAGAACGGGGCACAGTACAGGAGGACAGTACAGGGGGACAGTAGAGACAGAACGGGGCACAGTACAGGGGGACAGTAGAGACAGAACGGGGTGCAGTACAGGGGGACAGTAGAGACAGAACGGGGCGCAGTACAGGAGAGACAGTACAGGGGGACAGTAGAGACAGAATGGGGCACAGTACAGGGGGACAAGTAGAGACAGAACGGGGCACAGTACAGGAGGACAGTAGAGACAGAACGGGGCGCAGTACAGGAGAGACAGTACAGGGGGACAGTAGAGACAGAATGGGGCACAGTACAGGGGGACAAGTAGAGACAGAACGGGGCGCAGTACAGGAGAGACAGTACAGGGGGACAGTAGAGACAGAACGGGGCACAGTACAGGAGGACAGTAGAGACCAAACCAGACGCAGTACAGGGGGACAGTAGAGACAGAACGGGGCACAGTACAGGGGGACAGTAGAGACAGAACGGGGCGCAGTACAGGGGGACAGTAGAGACAGAACGGGGCGCAGTACAGGAGAGACAGTACAGGGGGACAAGTAGAGACAGAACGGGGCACAGTACAGGGGGACAGTAGAGACAGAACGGGGCACAGTACAGGGGACAGGAGGGACAGAACGGGGCACAGTACAGGGGACAGTAGAGACAGAATGGGGCACAGTACAGGGGGACAGTAGAGTCAGAACAGGGCACAGTACAGGGGACAGGAGGAACAGAATCGGGGACAGACACAGGTCCTACCGTCAGGGTTCTCTCCAGTTTGCCGGTGACGGTGCTGAAGCAGTAGAGCACGAAATCCTCCCCCACGCAGTAGATCCACTCTCCGCGGGGCGACAGGGTGCAGCACACAAAGTCTCCCCCCTCTCTCTTACCGGAGCTGAAGCTTCTCACGATCTGCACACCAAGCAAGTGACACCGAGAGACTGTTCAATATTCCAGTTTTACCGATGAGTAATGAACCAAAATTCATTTATTTTCCAAGCACACATGCTGCCAAAATGACAAACTAACCGGGCCACCATTTTGAACAGCCGGAGACAGCGGTGCACATGCAGAAGCTGGAACTAGGAATGAGCAGTCACGCTAAGGGAGGAGTGCTCACCTGGCCTTGCATGTTCATGATGACCACAGTGTTGGATCGGTTGCAAACCACAAAATGCTCGGGGTTCTTGGGCAGGAGGATCACATTGTTGACGGTGATGTCCGTGCCAGCTGAGGTGCCAAGGGACTTGAATGTGTTGCTGCACTCTGTAGTCTTCACGTTCCAAACCTGGTAGACACATTTCACAGATATAATACAGGCTTCGTCTCCAGCAGACTGCAGTGCATCATGGCCATTTTTTTTTTCTGCAGTTCTATTTGGTTGCTTGCAATTCAGCTGAAACCCAGGTTCTTCGTAGCCACTACTTTCAGTACATCATGAGGTAATGAGCTATGGTAAAGGCCTGACAGCACCCAATCACGGGGCATAGTTCAACAGAATCCTTACTTCATCCTTCAAAGGATGGAGTAACCCATCTAATCAGGGAAAAAACTTGTGCAAATACACCCAAGACGACTCCAGTAACCGGAAATAACGTTATGTTTTCCATTATTGCTTAAAGCCCTCTCATGAGGAGGCAACATTACTACTGAATGACTGCATTACCAAGCAAAAAATATATATATATATTTTAAGCATTTGGGCTCTGGAAAGCATGGCGTACTCAGTTTTTCTAGATTCAAAACAAAGCAATGTCCATGTGAGCCCGGACATTTGACTACTGAAGGCAGAGCACGTGCCCTGAAGAGAAGTGAGCCGTGCCGTCAGAAGCGGTACCTTGACAGTGCCGTCAGAAGACGCGCTGACGACGTAGTGTCCATCCGGCGTGAAGGCGGCTTCGTTTACGAACGAGGAGTGCCCCCGAAACTCCTTCAGTGACTTTCCCGATTTCAGCCCGTGGATCCTGCCAAACCCGGGAGAGTTCCCAACAGTCACATACCTCAAATGTCTCGTTAACTCTGCTGCAAAACTGTGAGATTCCCATTCCCAGATTCAGATTTAGAAATGCAATCCCTATGCATGTAATTTACACCAAACTAAGTTGCATTTATTTTGTCCTAGGCTTTTTCACATTTAAAATTGGGAAGACATTCAACTGCCGATCATTTCTCGATTAAGAGTGACGGGAGACTGTCACTGGCACCGTACCCCACTAACCACGTCAAACGGACAGCTGTGTAACGGCAATAGCAGCCAGTGTGAGAAATTCATTTCGTCTGCAGTGTGACTCACAGAAATCCTAGCATACAGACACCGTCAGAGCTATCGCCTGGCGGAGGAGCTCAGATATGATATGCAAATATTCTCCCGTTTGTGTCTAACTCAGCGAGACCTCTGACAGATGCATCATCTGAGCTAAAGCAGTTATAGGACAGGCAAGAAATGTGACAACCAGAGGCCGGGGTTTAGGTCTCCTCAGATGGCCGTGTGATTATATCGCCGTACTGCACAGAATTTTTAGAATTCTGCCCACTGGTTGTCCAGACAACCATGCTAGAACCATCCAATCAAGAGCCGACGAGCTGTAAGATACGCGCAGGCTTCAGCGCGCCAGTTGTTCAGTGTCAGTGCATCAGTCACTGGTCAGGCGGCTGCTGGACTCGGGCCGGGGCTGTGCCTATAGCGCCACCTGATGGTCTGGTCGAAGGAGGCGCTCAGGAGCTGACTGCTGTCCTTGCAGAAGCTGAGGCAGGTGACGCCCTTGCTGTGGGCGCGCTCGAACCTGCGCAGACACTGGCCGCTCTGGATCTTCCACACCTGTCCCAGAGGAGAGAGCGCCGTTATCACACCTTCAGCAAGCAATAATGGAGACAGTCAAAAATAAATAAATAAATAAATAAATAAATAAAAATAAAAATAAAAACTATCGCTAGTTAGTTAGGTAGGGTCGATGTTTTTCTAAAACAGCTACGGCATTAGACATGAGTCAATTACTGGGAATACTTCATCCCAGTAAAGTCCTGCAGATTTGCTATTTAAAAATAAACATTTTCACCAATATCCAGATGAAACTTATTTGAGGCCTGCTGTAGTGTTTTCAAGCAGTACTGAATTTTAGTATTGGTTTAAGAATTTTAAATAAATATGTTTGTATTTCTTTACAGGGTGTTGCCTGTACGTAGACAAATATATATACTTTTTTCCCCTTCGAGGGAAACCAAAGAGTGAATTCAGAGAGAGCGAGAGAGAGAGAGAGAGAGAGAGAGAGAGAGAGAGAGAGAGAGAGAGAGAGAGAGAGAGAGAGAGAGAGAGAGGGAGAGAGCAGAACCTTAATTTTGCCATCCTGTGATCCCGTGGCCAACATCTCAGTGTCTCGGCTGAAACACATGCACAGAACTGCGTCGTCCATCATCATGAAGTTGTCCTGAGCCTGGTACTTCAGATCCTACCACACACAGAAACACACGGTACATACAGCCATCTGCACCAACAGGTCACGCTGCAAGCTTATCACAGCAGATACAGAGCTTCTGGCAACATCCTTAATACACGAATACTACAATAGAATGGTCTGTTGCGTGGGTGGAGTACATTTTCATTCATGTCTGCCAGGATTAAAGTCCCATGAAACATAGATAGAATTAGTCTGGACCCCACCCAATTGTGACAGTTTTTAAAAGAAGAGCAGACAGTCTACTGTCCTTATGTATTTTTCACTTTACTAAGACTGGGGAATAGCTAAAGATAGGATCACAGCACAGAAGGTTAAGTTTGTGCTAACAAATGATTGAGAGCCACATGCCCTACACAATAAAGAAATTGGCTCATATTTATTTAAGTGTGGAGTAAAATAAGTAAGCACAGCAGCACAGCAGGAAAATAAGTAACAGTAAGCACTGTGAACCATACAAATCTGGGCCACATGCTAGCATCACAGGGAGCTGGGAATTCCCTTACGAATCAAAGCAGCGCAGGTAGAACTCCTGACTCTCTGACCACAAAGGTTACACAAACGTTCCGGCCGCTGACAGTCAGGCGATTGGCCTACCTTCCGGATTTTCCCGGTGGTGAAATTCCACACCTCGATGAAGCCGTCCACGGAGCCGGTGACCAGGTACTGGCCGTCGGGGGAGAAGCGGGCGCACTCAACGTGCGACTTCTGTCCAAACTGCAGGCACAGACACAGACACAAACACTCAGACAGGCCACCTTACCAAAGGCGGGTCTCACTACCGTTCACCTACTCTCCTCAGCACATGTAAGCCACACCAACAAGGCAGGAGCTTCCTGCACACTCCTGCTGAATCCAGTGCAAGACCAGCATTATCGTTATACAAGCGGTGAAGACATCTGAGGATGTATGCTTTAACTCAGGGGTGTCAAACTCCAGTCCTGGAGGGCCGCGGTGTCTGCTGGTAGTTGGTAGTTTCCTTTCAATCAGCAGCCAATTAAGGCCTTGAGAACAAGGTGTGTGGACTCTTTAGCCAATGAAAGACTTTGAAATGCATATTTCGTGCTGAAACACACCAAAAACCAGCAAACACTGCGGCACTCCAGGACTGCTTTAAGTGGTCAGGACTACTAATTGAGGCAAGGCTCTGCATCCTTGGTAGAATATCAAGTAGACTGCATGCTGAACACATGCTCTACTCAGACTCCAGATGCATGGAGGCCAGTGGCAGGTGGCAGGTGACGGGGGCAGGTGAAGGGGGCAGGTGAAGGGGGCAGGTGAAGGGGGCAGGTGACGGGGGCAGGTGACGGGGGCAGGTGACGGGGGCAGGTGACGGGGGCAGTCCTCCGGTGATGGGGGCAGGTGACGAGGGCAGGTGAAGGGGGCAGGTGACGGGGGCAGTCCTCCGGTGATGGGGGCAGGTGACGGGGGCAGGTGAAGGGGGGAGGTGAAGGGGGCAGGTGACGGGGGCAGTCCTCCGGTGATGGGGGCAGGTGACGGGGGCAGGTGAAGGGGGTAGGTGAAGGGGGGAGGTGAAAGGGGCAGGTGACGGGGGCAGGTGAAGGGGGGAGGTGAAGGGGGCAGGTGACGGGGGCAGGTGACGGGGGCAGGTGACGGGGGCAGGTGACGGGGGCAGTCCGCCGGTGACGGGGGCAGGTGACGGGGGTACCTTGATGTGTCGGCTGAGCTGGGTGGGGAAGCGCTCCTCCTCCACGTCTTTCACAGCGGCTTTGCCCCTGAACAGATCGATGGTCATCCCGGGCGGGAGCAGGCCCTGGTGCTGCTGCCATTTCAGAGACTGCAGAGGGGGAGGAACAGCCGAGCCGTCAGGAGGGGCGAGACGTGCACGTTTTAACCGACGTGCTCAGCAGCGGAATGAGCCAAACGGGCACGAGGAACCGCCGAGCCGTCAGGAGGGGCGAGACGTGCACGTTTTAACCGACACACAAATGAGCCAAACGCAGTGCTGCAGCACAAACGCTTTCAGGGGGGAAGTACACAAGGCCACAAACGCAATACAAATTTCCATTCAAGTCATTTAAATGTTAGGCGTTTTTTAGCATCTGTATTACAGCAGGACGGAAACTGAGGCAAGTCACTCACCTGGCCGAGCAGAGCCATGAGACGAGAGGGCGGGACCACACTCACTTCCCCTGCCAGGGCCTGGGCAATGGCCACCCTCCGCTTCTCCTTACTGCTGCCATCCGGATAGGCCTGCGCAGAGAGACAGAGAGAGAGACAGAGAGAGAGAGACAGAGAGAGAGAGACAGAGAGAGAGAGAGAGAGAGAGAGAGAGAGAGACAGAGAGAGAGAGAGAGACAGAGAGAGAGAGAGAGAGAGACAGAGAGAGAGAGAGAGACAGAGAGAGAGAGAGAGAGACAGAGAGAGAGAGAGAGAGACAGAGAGAGAGAGAGAGACAGAGAGAGAGAGAGAGAGACAGAGAGAGAGAGACAGAGAGAGAGACAGAGAGAGAGACAGAGAGAGAGACAGAGAGAGAGACAAAACTCAAATTCAAAACTCGATGCATACAATGGGACTCGAGGGACGGATTGACGCGAGTGAAACCAGAACTGGAAGCTCTTTGTTGGATGTTCTTCCGAGAGCCTCCAGGTGAAAACCACCAACCCGTTAAATTAATCGATTACCTTTTCTTCTTGGGAGACACCGTTTGCCAATTAAATTTTTAGCATTTTACCATGCAAGATTACTTAAGACATTGCTTGCTGAACCGTACATAAGGTGAAAATACAGACTGACAGAGCAGGAAAAAAAGCAATTAACCTGAGGATGGTCAAAGCCGGATTTAAATGCATTACATTTTCGGAAATGTGGCTGCCGGGACATTTCTGTAGGTCATGTCAGGCTTTGGTACAAAGAGAATGAAACCCTGCTTCAAAACGGCAATGAAGTGCAACAATAATCCTACGTGATCAGAACACCAGACTCCCATTTTGATGCAACAGGAGACAGACAGAAGTCTGGCTAACGAACGGTTGACCATGGTTAATACAGTAAAACCCTGTGTTAACGCACCCCATGATTACACATATTCAAATATAACATGATCATAGCTTGGCCACTGTTCCTGATCTGATTTTCATTTAAAATGTTAAGAGGTTATGAAAAAGCCCATTGCTCCATTAGTATGGTAACTGGTGCTACAGTATTTCAGTGCTGCAAGCCGTAGCAATTTCTCACAAGGTTTTACTTAGCCTATGGTTATATTTGCCACATGCATGTTTTGCTTGTAATAATCTGTCTATTTTCTACACAGTTAACTAATATGTGCGGTTTATGTGTGAATGTGTGCATTAAGTTAAACATCAGTCATATGTTCTTTTTCAAAATGTTATAACGGATGTAAATGTATCTCACGTGTGATTGTATTTTGAGTGGCCTTATAACGTGGGTGAAGAGTGAAAACCTTTTTCCCTTCTTTTCCACACAGTAACTGGAAGACAGACTGAAGTGAAATATTATTTTTCATTACCCTCACAATAACGGCACTCCGCATTTCACGCGGGTGAATTTCTGTCACCCCATTTATCACGTAGCAGCAGGGTTTGACTGCACCAGCGTATCACACAAGGTCAGCCAGGGCTCCCCCTCTTGGTGCGGCAGCTCACCTCTCGGGGGTCGAAGTAGGACCGGGCCAGCAGGTTCTCCAGGTGGATGTACCTCTCGGGCTGGGTCTGCTTCAGCATGATCATGGGGTCGGTCTGCCTCAGCAGAGAACGGGCCGCCCCCAACTCTCGCAGCTCGATCAGCTCCAGAACCACCTACGGGGAACACGCATCTTACATCAGCCAGGCACCACGTGTCAGACGCACCAACAGGTGGGTGGTGGGTAGGTTTCTCTGCATAGGCAGGAGGTAACCAGGCTGCATTCATACAACTAGTATATTACATTCTACAGTAAATTACATTACAATTACTTAGAAGATGCACTTATCCAGAACGAAAGTATTGTAGTATGTCTGGAGGCTTCAGCACTGGCTACACTCCACCACCACCACCAACAGCCGCAGTGAATTAGTCACAATGACCCAATGAACACCATTTCAGTGTGAGCAAGCTCCCTGGTTGAGCGCCAAGCGCCTTAACAGTGAATGAGATTTCCTTGTATCCAGGGAGAAAATTGTCCCTAAGCCTCAGCTCAAGGCATATGAATGACAAAGGCACACCTGGCTCACGCCAGTTCTGGGAAAGGCCGTACCTGCTCGTAGAGGTCAATGAGCGTCTTGTCAGGGAGCTTGAGGGATTGGATGGCCTGCAGAACTGTGTCCCAGTGCCCGCTGTTTATGTCAGCCACAAAGCTTTCGATACTGTCCACCGTGTTAAGGGACACAGTGGTCTCCTCCTGCAGGGTGGCCAGGGTGCGGTGCAGGTTGTTCTCCTTCAGGTACTGCATTATCAGACGGATCACGCTGCAAATGCAATACAGCACCACTCACGCAAATCCTTGAACCCAAGTCAAAGCAATAAACAGAACCTAGGGACACTAAGAAATGGCATCATCTTGGGGAAGGCGGATATTTTCCCTGCATCATATACGAGCGTTAATTCCGTCACTAATTTTCATCATAGTGACTACCTATAATACGACATTTATATGAAAGTCACAGAACTGCTAAGCATATGTTATCTTCAGCGAAACATCAAAGTGCGTTAAATTAGCCCTAATTAAAATTTTTGGAAACACTGACTAGATTCATCGGTTTAATCAGACAATGCACTGCGGATAAAACCGGGTTTAAACCGGATTTTAATGAAGTTCTCTACAAAAGCGGTTGAACGGAGGCCTAACTAACTTAATACTACCGTTAAAACGATAGCCAGAATATGCTGTCCGCATATTGTGACAAATGCTAAGATCTGATTGATTAAAATGTAGCTTCTAGAAGAACTGACGCAAACAGCTTGCTAGCTGACTAGCCAAAATTGGTAGCTAGCTAACAAACAGTAACTCAGTCGACTATGCATAACTGACTGGCCAATTTAAGACAACATACAACCCAACTTCATAAAAGAAGTCAGCCAACTTTGCTTGTTAAAATAAATTTTTAGCGCCAACTGGCGTTAGATAGTCCTGATTCACGATCAAAGGTTATAACTCCACAGTTTATACGTTTAGCTAGCCAGGTATTTATTATTGCAAGTAGAGAACCAACTTAGCACTGAAGTCTGAAATACGTGTTCATTTCCGCAAATCATTAACTTGCAATATTCACATGCTTGGAACAGTTGTCAGTGTGGTAACTAGTTAATTATTTCAGCTAATACATATTACTTGATACTTGCATAGAAGGCGATCAAGCATCTCAGCTCAACAAGTAGCTAACCTCGCTAACGTTAGCGAACTGTCCAGCTAGCACGGGTAACGTTAGCTAAGCAACTTAGCTAGCTATTAGCGCCACCAACGCTGACGTTACACTTGAGGGTCGCTTGTAAGCGAGGTCCAAATATCTTTGGTCATTTGCGAATCACTAACGTCTTTTATATCCCAACTTTATACAGACAGTTCTAAACTACAATAAGAAGATGGACGAATAACCACGCAGGCAAAGCTAACTCGGTAGCCATCTGAGGTGAGCTAGCTACCTACCGTTTTGACCAGTTAGCCAGCTAGCTCTGCTATAAAAGTGGTATTGGCTAGCGTTGGTTAGCTTGAAAGCTAACAACACACCATATTATGGTATTTTATGAAACCATTTAATAAGATAGCTTGTTAATGACCATGTGAAAATGTAAAAGAATCATCCGAATTACTCACTCTGCAGATTCCACTTCCAGAGACATGATTTAATCTTATAACTGCTAAGTTATAAGTGGGTGAACAAGGCAAAATAATTCACGGCACGCGTCTTCCTCACCACTATGCTCCCACACACCAACAGGGGGAGGGGCGTTTATCTATCACGTGATCTAATTCTCTCGTTACGTCACATGATCAGAGACGCTTTTGATTAATAAGTATTTCTGTCGAGGTGTACGAAGTGGAGATATTCTCCAAGCGAAAGCAAAGGAATTTGATGCAATATCAGATGGTCTTATAAGGCTCTTGCAAAGGCACGTCGTTTCAATAAGGATAGAGTTATGCAGGGAGCATAATATAAGATTGTTCTGGAATTCTAAATTCAAAACATTAAATGGAAAACTATATGTAATATCAGCAGAGGATATTGTGTTACCAGAAACAACCCTGAAGTGTCTTGTAAAATTATTAATTTAATATATACAATCAGCCAGGTAATACAAATATATACAAATAATCTTGATGATAGCCGTGTTTTCTGTCAAAGTAAAAAAGGAGAGCATTCATATTTTATTTATTGTGTTCATGTCAACAATGCTTGAGCTCCATCTCCATTTCCCCATGTAATTGATATTACTGTTAAATAAAAGTTTAAACTAAGTTTTGGTTAGTTTAAACTGAAATGCATTTCTACTGTTATCGCATACCGCGAACAAGACATATTAACCAAGTAGTTGTTCATGTTGTCCACTAGGTGGTGCTCCTGTTTTTAGGAACAAAGATCGTAACGGTTTATATAGTTGGAAGCAAATAGTTGAACATATACGAACCTCCAGATGCGAACTTTTCTATCATTATTAGATACCCTGAAGTGTTTGTAACTTTTGAAGTTAAGTAAAAATTCACCAATTTTGATGTCAAACTTTATTTAACTTATTAATTTGTATTGCTATAAACATCAAGTTATGTTGGGTAATAAAAATAATCAACTAAATGGAAGGGTATCCTGATCAGATTTTTTTAAAACAGCTTTCTGAGTGATAGTCTGCATCTCCTTGTAAGTGAACCACTATCTTTGGATATTTGCTTCTTTGCACTATCTTTGTGCTGACCCTTTGATACTAAAAACACTGTTGACTTTCTAACATTTTATTATTTAGCTGTAGTGCTACTTAGACAATCCTGGCCCTGAGGATGCATAAATTACACATTTATGAATACATAAATGGTAGCATCTAACAGTCCCTAAAAGACATTCAACCTGGAGGTCCTCCATAAAGATGTAGCACAAGCTGTAAATGAATTATGAGCTGAAAGATATAATATTAGACTAAAATAACATTTCCATTGCAACAGCAACATTTCCATTACAACCTGTATTATGATACACAGTTCACATTCTTACAGCATGTAATATATAAGTGGCTGTCAGCAGTGAGCCCATGGTATGTTGTAGCTACATTTGTACATTTCTGAAACTGCAGATTTGCGGTAATAGGCGATAGACCTATTTGAAAAGCCTTTTTGTATCGAACAATGATCTCTCAAAAAGACAAATTCTTCACATGTTTTGCAAGCACAGGCTATTTTATCAGGTTTTTCTCTCTTAAAGGCGTTTCCCCTCTCTGGTTCCACTGGAGCCCAATAAGGAGAGTCTTTTAGAGCTCCCAGCTATGCGCCGCACCATGCAGGTATGTGGGAAAAGAATGAGTGGGCTGAATGGGAAGAGCCTCACACGCGAGCACCGCATTGTGCGTCAGGCTCGAAGGAAGGCTGCACTTTCGGCAGGTGGCCAACGGGTTTTCACGAGAGAGAGAGAGAGAGATACAGAGACAGAGAGAGAGAGGGACTGAGGGAGAGAGAGAGAGAGAGAGGGAGAGATTACCATGAGTACTGGAAAAGTCTCACGCTTCCTTGTGGCATTAACCAGTTATTTTACAGTTAGTTGGCCTCTCCAAAAACACTTGGTACAGTCATCCTGGTTGTCATAGGGACTGCATACCAGGCTGACCAGGCTGTGCCTTCCCGGAACATTTATTTGTGGACATTACAATAGTGCCCTGCTTGCTAATGATGGTTTCATTGTTTCCATAATTTGTCTGCATGCCGTACGGCTTTATTCATTGCAAATACAGTATATTGTAATATTTATTTTTTATTTTTAATGACGCAAGTAATATTTGCTCACTATTTCGTCAATCAGAAAACAAAAATGAATAATTCTGTGAAGTGAAAATGACTAACATGAGTCATAAAACATCTCAATTTCAGTCATGTCAAAAGTGTTCATTGTTGAGCACATATGAATAATATATATTTTTATCACCATCTTTCTGCAGCACTTAACGTTTCTTTAGGGAAATAGGGACATAAAAGTACTATGAATTTTATTGTCAGAGTAGTGACCGAGAAGGGGTAAGCAATGACTAGGGCTTTGTACGTGAGTTAGAGGGTACTGTTCACCTACAGTACAGTACAATACAGTACACAACATGCACAAAAATGACACAATAAACAGTGATATGCCAGAGGAGCATCTGCCATGGTATTTCTAATAATACAGAACTTTGCTTTCCCCAATCCTGACACTGGTCTCCTATTGCTATGCTTCCTAGTTGTTTTGGTGGAAATGGTAGCCTGACAACAAGAAAACCTAACAAGCACCTAAATGTCACCCACATGGGGTTTTTGTTTGTTCTAATAATGGCAGGCACCACCAACAGTGCCCTTGTCTGAGAACATTACAGCTCAGTGAATGTCTCTTTAATTGCTGATTTAAATTTGGACCATGGACTAAATAGGACAGAATACATGCAGATACTAATGGCACTAAACAGGAAATTAGTCGATTGTATTGAAATTACATTCAAGGGCTGGGTGGGGGGATTCTACTTGGTCAAGAAACTTCTATTGGTTAAAAATGTGAAATGATACTTTTACAATAAGCATTCAGTACAATATGAGGTAAATGCTTACACAGACTATAGCCTACCTACTACTGTAAATATGCACTGCAGTCTACAAATTCAGAATAGATGGGGTTGTTCAGGAAGAGATGCAACAAAGAGAGAAAGGGATGCGCAAAAATAAGGAAAAAATATCTATTCAAATTATTACTGAAGAAGGAAATGTGAAACAGTAGGCACAAAGTCATATGGAACAAAAGTGCCTTTTACATGAGACCGTGACTTTTAGTCAGTCAAATTCATCTAAAATATAATCAGAATTGTAATTTGGAAAACTTGATTGAAAATAAACAGAAATAAATACAGGTGTGAGGAGTGACTCAAAACTAACAGGCAACACAAGGCAAACAGCACCCACTGGCAGCAAACCACAAAGAAAAGCATTCCAAGACCAAACAACAAGGGGGAGAACTGGGGTAGCTTAAATACAGAATCAAACAAGTACCAGTTGACAACAATAATTACATAATTATTTCTGGAACAAGCACACCGTAGTTGTACTGCCCTCTGGTGGGCGAGCAGGAACTGTCACAGCATTGTTTCTGCTTGCATCAACTTCCAGGCAGGTTTCACAAGGTGACAGGACTCAAAATGAGCTCTTTCATTAGAAGATGTTGGGCAAAACTTCAAATGCCTTACTCTGTCTTGTGCTGCCAAAGGCCATGCCAATGATGATTTGGTTTCAACATGTAAAACACAATGCAAAAAAAACATTTTAACAAAGGGTGTACTGAACCTGGCCCCAAAGATATGGAGTAGCCAGGAATTAAAAGTGACCTGTCGTGCTCCAGCATCTCGGGATAATGGAGAATGCGTTCAGGCCATCCAGTCAACCTAACTTTGGTTCAATAAGGTAATTAGGGACTTGGACGGAACGCGGACCAGACTTCCAAGCCTCCATGACTGTAGCAGTGTGCTCCTGTAATATCCACAACTTGCGTCAAGATGTGTGATCATTTTGAGCTGCTTTTTGCGGTTACTTTAGCAGTGCTTAAGTCAGAGGAAAATGAAATATGATATCCTGCAAAGACCATGTAGAGGCCATATGCCAGCAAAGTGTCAGAGAGTCATGTCTACATGCTGCAGCAATGCAAATTGTTTCAAATTCAGGAATGCAGTGATGCCTAATAGTGTACTCTAGCTGTAAGACCATAATGGAAAGCGATAAAAAAAAAAGTGAATAGATTGATTTGCCTTTTACAAGTAGCCACCCTGGAAACCAGGGCAGGGCTCCGGGATTTATATAGCGGTACAATCACTCTGGTGTGTTCTAATTTATCAGGCAAAGCATAATCAGCAACCACAGGGTTTTGACAATATTCCATCACATGGTCTGTGTCATGAGCTTTTTTCAACAGCGATGCCGGGATTAGAACAACGCTGTTTGTGCTGGCAGGGGGGCAGCTATTCGCAGCTATATTTTGAGTCCCTGTTGCCGACAACCAGGCAGAGCCTGGATAATTATGATATAATTGAGGATGATCTAAAACCAAACGACCGGGTTCGGGCAGCTGGTCCGCTGTTTACAGAAAACAGCTGCTAAAAGAGGCACTTAGGAGGAATTAGAGAAAACTTTGGGCGAGAGAAGTTTGGACGCCTAGACAGACAATCTCTTTGTTTTGGATGTGTTCGCTGAATTTGGGGGGGGGGCAAGTCTTTGCCAAAAACAACGTGGGAAGCTAGCCCTCTCTCCATGGCCCTTGTATTCGTAGGTGCCCTGGCATGCGTATGCTACGTTGGCTAGTGCTACCTGGGCGCCGTAAGACAGCACAGTGAAGCGGAAGCAGCAACCCGACGGAGGAGGAAGAGGGGGGAAAAGGGCCGAGGGCTGTCAGCTTGTTTTATGCACTCCTTCAGAGAGACATCATGCGCCTAATTGGACACACACTCAACAGAGCTCTCACCCAGCTGTCCCCGATTGGCCGCAGAAGTTTCTCTTTTTTTTTTTTTACCACTCCTCACAGACAAAAATAAGATGGCCCACTGGAAATGACCGTAAGGAGGAGGAAAAACTCACACACCGATGGCAGAATCTGTACCCGCCTGCGATGTGTTGTCGGGCGGGAAAAAACTGCCATACCGACATACTCTCGTTCCCCCACAGGGGGGTTTCAAACACCTTCAGACACAAAGCCCAAAGGAGAAAGCAGTTGATGGAAGAGGCTTCTCTCATTCCAAGGTCAGGTAACTGGGTTAATGCCATTTCACATATGATTTGACAGCGGCGCGTTTTAATGCCTGCATGCCTTTCTGAAACTAGACACCGTCCGGCAAGCTGTCGCTGTGACAACCAGGTGTGCCTTTCCTTTTGCTCTCCCCTGTCTCAGAAACCATTCCAGGAAACTGCACTGGGACACAGCGGGGGACAGGAGCAGGCCATGGCACCTGAGTGGATGAGGGTCACCACAGAAAGCTCACCCTAGAAAGGACAGAAGTCCGACAGGCAGATGGAACATAAAAATAGACAGTTCGGGGGGGGAGGGAGCAATGTTAATTTCTCCTTTTTTATTTTTCTTAATCTTAATTTCTTAATTTCCATTCCAGTAATGAATTCACACAACGACTATGTGTCTCTAATCTAACAAAAATGTAAAAATGGGTCATTTGGAGGATTTGATGTTTGCATCCTGATGGGAGATCAGGTCGGGGCCGGGACTTCCGTCTTTTCTAGGCCGGCCATCTAGGGCCGGCCGTGGACGAGGGGATGGAGCGTCCAAATAGAGCCAATGTAAGCCTGTGAGTTATATCTGGCTCCCAGCGGAGAACGAGCTGGAAGCAGACTATTGTTCTTTTCTGCTCTACTTCTCTGCACTGTGGGGTTATTGACAGAGACTTGCGCATGAAATTAATACTCGGATATTGAGTCCTCTCCAGCCTGCTGCTGCCCCATCTCCTGCCAGCTTCGATGCTGGGGCTTTTTGCTGTAACAATAGGCCATGGAGCCCTTGCATCAGACGCTTTTGTCATTTCTCTATTATCCCCTCAGTCACTTGCCTCTCAATAGAGCATTCAGGATTTTTGCTGTGTGAAAATCTAATACTCTCTGTGAACTGGATACGTGGAGCATGGCCATATTTGTGAATTATTTAGCTTAGGTTGTTTCGTGTTTGATGCTTAATATTTCAGCAAAAGAGTTAGTTGGTAGGATACATGTCGCATGTATGCCATCTTATTTGAGGTTGCTTTTTTTATTGTTTGTTTCATCTTTACATAAGCCTTCATGTAGATACAATTTTAGAAATAAAGAAATAAATGACAAATAACGCAGCCTGGAATGGTGGTAATCACATTAACTGCTACATTACATTACATTATTGGCATTTGGCAGACGCTCTTATCCAGAGCGACGTACAACAAAGTGCATACCCATAACCAGGGCTAAGTGCGCTGAAAGACCCTAGAGGGAAGTACAATTTCAATTGCTACCCGTACAATAAAGATAATACCAGGGGCCGAGCACAAGACATACATTAGCAACCATCATCTTTGGCAGGATCTGTTCCAAATCTGTTCATTTTAGCTGTGCTGAACACCCAATGTTGGAACGGACCAGAGTCACCTCTAAGATCTCCGGTGGGAAATGAGTCAGGTCTGTTTTTGTCTGTAACTCGGGTATTGTCTGAGGATACTGTAAGCAAAGTAAAGCACGCATGACAATCAATCCCCAGCAAGAATTCAGAAGGATGGCGCTGTTGTCATTCCCTGTGTAGCTCTGCATTCCGCAGTTCTACTGCCTGGGTAGAGAGGTCCAATTGGAGTTCTGGGAAGGATGGAATGCTCGAGTTTGAAACTCTCAGATTGGGGACAGGTGAAAAGAGAAGCACAAAGTGATGTCAATGCGCAGACTAAGGGAGCGTGTCTAAATTACAGACCTTGGAAACACATCAGGAATTGAGCACCTATGTCGGGGGGGGGGGGGGGGGGGGGGCAGTGGTGGATGGTTTCTGAAAACTGGACCGGTGTCTGAGGAGCCAACTCCATAAAATAATACTATTTAGTCCAGGCAGGCAGCGGTTGGCCATGATGAGCAAGAGCAAAATGTGGTTCTCATGGTCACCAGCTGGTGGCTACGGTCCTTCCTTCACACAGCGTGAGCCAGAATCCCTGTTCTTCCTCATTTCCGCCTTTGGTCTGTCGCTGTCACTGGTTAACTGGCTGCTCGGGTATCAGCTCTCCATCAATCTCTCCGGATGCTTGACAGCCTTATATTATGCACACCCTCTCTGAAAAAGCACACTTCACACAGCACTTGGCAGCACTCTGTTGCACTGCCATCCCGAAATGTTCAAAGCAATACTTTGGAGTCAAGTGGAAGAACTCTGGCGGTTCTGGCGGGGTTAAATGAATACACGATGCCCGAGGTTTCTTAATGTATTCCAGTCTTTTATGATCACGCAACACTCCCTGTAAGGAAAATATGTAGAATAATATCCCCAAGCTTTGAAAACAGAAAAATTCTAACCTCAGTCTCCAGCCTATCATTCAGATATGAGAAGGGAATTTAACAAAACATAAAAAGCACCGTGCAATTTATTGGATTCAACCTGCATTTATGTGACTGTGAAAGCCGAACGATCGTTTGATCTATGTTATTTAGGTTTTATTCTGTGAATAAACATTCAGGGATTCCGTCTGCATTTTTACTGATGACAGATGAAAGCAAATCCAACAATAATAAAAACTGATCTGCAACGTGAAGACATGGCTATGCACCACCAAGCACAGTGAATGCATGGTATTTGCACGAGAGCATTATCTAGAGTTTTGCATATTGAAGTGCATGTGATTCAGGGCTTTCTTTGGGTGCCGAGGTCAAGGTTCGACAAGAGGCTTCCAGATTCTTTCCCTCCCTAAAACAGTGGGCTTTTCATAGGAGTGTGCAGGTATGTCGCTTAGACTGATTGTGTCTTGCGATTTGCCCTTGAGTGGAATGAAAAACAATTCAATATTTATTCCACAGGCAAAACGTTTACATTTCTCCATTTGGCATGTTAATAGAGATTAAGCTGAATTCACCTCTGGGTGTCAGGTGGCAGTTCAATTGGCTCATACCTCACATACCTGCGCCATTGTACTGCCCTCAAAGTACATCTTGTTTTGCTGCTCTTTGAGTGCCCCAGAAGGGATGATCAGGAAACATGGTTATTACTGGAGAGCACATTGGCTTAAATAAAACACTGAATATTTTTCAAAGTGTCAGCACATTTTTCTCAATTTTCTGTTGAGTTCTGTTGAATATGTTGTACAAAATAACCCTGGAAAGAGCACCCAAAACCTGTAAGATGGAGCCAATAAATTGGTTCAAACTAATTGCTGTTCATACACTCACAACATTTAACTTTAGTTAATTTAGCATCTTTCTTATTTCTTATTTTCCACAAGTGATGGTAGTAACAGTTTATTCTCCCTAACACCTGAGGGAGGTACACCAAGGCACCCACTTCACAGAGTAGATTGAAGGAAGAGTGCTTGTCAACAAAGCGCAGTGAGTCAACAAGGAATGTTCCCGCAACTGCACAGCTATACTTGTAGAATAATGTCGGGAAATGAAGGGGAATTTTCAAGCTAAAGCGTTGGACATACATCACACTAATTGCACGCGTCATGTTGCTCAGTTCCCTGTAGTTTTTTTTTTTTTTAGAACGACCAGGGAACTTCAAAGTATTTTTCATTTGATTATTATGTTTGTTTTGCTTCAAAATGTTCTGCCAGCTGTATAACAACGCAACACTTTTTCCAGCCTAAGTTTTTTAACGGGACAAGCTAACTTTATGATGGCAATTATGGCCCAATTTGTTTAAACAATTCCCTGATCAGATACAGTATGTTATCCGCGACAAAAAAGATGCTGTGTCTTTAAGAATGTAAGGTGGGAGAGCCCCTCACTGACGCACGCTTGGTATGCAAACATAAATTTAGCAACAACGTGTTCTCAGGGTGCAAAACTCTTGGAAGCAACTATGAAGTGTCATGTTGTCATCAAAAATCCTTTTGAATTCATATTGTGGAGTGGACGAGAGTTGAAGGAGTAGATACCGCTGCTCTGGTTCGGGATCAAGCAGGAGATTCTCACATACTTCAATCTGAATTAGTAGCGAAATTGATAACCGGAGAGATGGTAACCCACATCCACGGAGCTGCGGGAATTGTTTTCGTTGCGTCTTTATTGCTATGCAAGGTAAGGATTAATTCACTTAAAAGTTCGCTTTTTACTGTATAGCCTATGTTGCACATGAAGGACAGTTGGTTTTAATCATGCAGTCCAACGACGTGGTGATCTGTACGTATAAATCTCATGATTATTGTCAATTGTGTTTTCAAAGTAGCAAGTTTCAAAGTAATATTGTATCCGTGATAGTAAGAGGACTGAAAAATCCCACCTGTTTATAATAATGATATTCGGAGTGATATCAATATCGTTATCGATATTGTTCCACTTGACTTCTGCGGGTAATATTGTCTTTTTCCCGAGCAAGAACGAGTCAATTGGAGCTAACATCTGACAAATATTATATCGTCAACCATATAAAATAGCTATATTCTTGGATTTTTGTTCGTGGGGAACCTATTCCAATAACGTTCAAAGATAATAACAAAACTTTAGTGGATACAATGAAATTGTAAATGAAATTGAAACGGATATATTTTATTGAATAAACAGTGTACCTCTTGCCCATTCTTAAAAGAAAAAAGAAGCACACATGTATGTACGGGGAACATACGTACAGCTCTGCAAAAAAAATCAAGGTGCCGAATCAAATGTTCAGTTTTACATTTGGGTATGTGTCTGTGTAAAATCTAACTTATCATTCAGAGCACTTACCTACAGAAACTGACAACATAAATGCACAGTATTGTTATACATTGAATAATGCAAGCTAAACAAGTTTATACTAATAAATAAATAAATAAATAAATAAATAAATAAATAATACAAATAACATACCCGTGAATAAATAATAAAATATTAGGAACCAGCGTGTTAGGAAGTTCAACCATCAATATCTGATAGAGATTTTTCTCAAAGGTATTGGGGTGGTAACTTATTTTATTTCCAGAGCTGTGTTTTTCTGTAGATATTAAAGTTGGTTTCATGACTGTGCATTTGAAGAGCTTCAGCAAAGTCAAGCCCATAAAACGAGATGCAGTAATCAATGCTATGGGGATGCATGTGCGCGTGTGTGCCTGTCTGAGCCGCAGTGTTTCCCATCCATGCAAACTGTTGGAAGCCAGTAGAGAGAGAGAGAGAGAGAGAGGGAGGGAGAGAGAGAGAGAGAGTGAGATGGAGAGAGAGAGAGAGAGAGAGTGAGTGAGTGAGATGAGAGAGAATGAGTGAGCAAGAGGGATAGAGTGAGTGAGTGAGAGTGCGAGAGAGAAAGAGTGAGTGAGAGCGATAGATAGAGAGTGAGTGATTGAGAGAGAGAGAGAAAGAGAAAGAGAGAGTGTGTGTGAGAGAGTGAGTGAGATGGAGAGAGAAAGAGTGAGTGAGAGGGATAGAGAGAGAATGAGAGTGTGAGAGAGAAAGAGTGAGTGAGTGAGAGTGAGTGAGATGGAGAGGGATAGAGAGAGAATGAGTGTGAGAGAGAAAGAGTGAGTGAGTGTGAGTGAGATGGAGAGAGAAAGAGTGAGTGAGAGAGAGAGAGAGAGTGAGTAAGTGAGAGGGATAGAGAGAGATAGAGAGAGAGAGAGAGAGAGAGAGAGAGAGACAGAGAGAGTGTGTGTGTGTGTGTGTGTGAGAGAGAGACCAGTGCATCTGGAGCCGGTCCAGCAGCTGTGCTGGGAGCAAGGTCCAGTCTGTAGGGGAGATGGAACACCAGTGGGGCAGCACCAGTGGGCTGCAGCTCAGGGCCAATGAGGTGGAAAGCACTTTTCAATAGCAGGAAGGCCATGGATCTTCAGGCCACGGCGTTGTTGGTAGCAGTCCCAGAACGCCCTGCCTCACAGCAGGCACTCCACCTGAACTACTGTGCCTCGTGAAAGGCTTGATTATGCGGCAGAAAATAACTGAGTCAGGAGAAAAATTATGATAATAGCCAGAGTCTGCTTAAGATTCCTGTCTGTTCTCTGCCACCCGGTTACAGGGACACTTTTAAACAGCTCTGTCTCAGGGTGACATGGACACTGCCAACACCGCTGGTATTTTGGAGTCTTGGTAAGTCTAGACAGGCGCTGCAGTCAGTTAAAAGTGGTCAGCGGGGGAAACGTGTCCCAGCAAACAAAACCTGATGCCCCTGCCCTACAGATCCTAGCCCCTGGTGGGGGGCATCACTTAGGGGTCAGTGTGACGCACAGGGGCCTGAACAGGGTGCTTTATAAGAGATACCTTATCTGATTACAGCTTCCTGTCGCAATTAAGGGTTTGACTTGACAGAAGGTTTGGAGCACTTTTGGGGACAGGGATAGCATGTTAATGTTAATGACTGTGCCCCCCCGACACGAGGCTGCTCCGTCACCTGGACACGCCGGGCGGAGTGGAGGCGTCTCCGCGCCGGAAACCGGGGCGCGGCACGTCAGCGGAAGGGGCGCAGTCTCGACGGCAACTCACGGGGCTCCTCGAGGGGAAACAACCGTCCACTTCAAAACCAAACATCACAGGAATTCCTTTGTGGGGACGTTGCTTCAGTAATTTGCCTTTTCAGGGCAGTTTTGCTTTGCCCTGGCCATTCTTTCAGTGTGACAGGTTCTTTTCATTCGTTCTCTGGCAGAGTGGAGTCAGAGGAGGAAAATAGCAGCAGCCTACCTTACTCTCTGGAGACGGGGGGGGGGTAATGATGGGGGGGGGGGGGGGGGCTGAAGGGTCTGTTGCTACAGACTTTTAATAGTCCATAGGGATTGAATAGACGTGGCTTTGTCAGTGGGGTAAAGACATTACTGAAAGATCCTTTAAGGATCTTGTTTAGTAGCAAACAGCTTGTCCCCCCCCCCCTCAGAAGCCAGGAAAACCCTTCCAAATGAGCTGAGCCTTCCTGTGAAAGGCAGTGAATAGCGGTATGCTGGACGCCAGTGGCAGCAGAGTCTGCCTTTAAGGGATGCCTCGGCCTCTCTAAATGTAGTCCCCGCAGTTGCAGTGAGTAGGACATTTGGCACGTAATTGCCGATGTATGTTTGCTTTAACACTGCTGTGTCACGCTAAATTCTTACGCTGTGAAATTGCCCTTTGTTCCCCACATGTACTGTGTCGGACCGGTTCAGTTGTGCAATACGTCTACTGTACTCGGCAAAAGTAGTGTATCGGTTAACTGTGATGCGCGTGATCAATTACTGCAAATGAAACACATTTGCTGAAAAGAAATGACATTGCCGTCTCATGGCTATGGCAAGCAGAGTAAATTGCAAATGTTTTGCTTCAGCGATACATTTGTTCTGCTCTCACCATCTCCAAACCGTGGTTGCCGTTCCAAATTCATGATGACAGAAGTAAAATATTTGTACACATTATTGAGTCTCGGTACCTACTCTGTTCTTTTCCCATAGATAGTTATCTGTTATATTTTGGCACAGTGAAATATTATTGGACCATATGCTTCCCAACTTGCTACGCACTGGTTAACTTTGTGTTTCTCATATTTACAGAACCATTGCAAATGCGCTTTCTGTCATACATTGGAATGGGTGTCCATCAGGTGGATTTGTGGTTAGGACAGGTTGAGAAAGGCGGTGAATATGATAGTTGAGTGGGCGCTGCACAACTGCACTTGTGCTGTGGTATGACTTCCTCCTTGTTTTATTTCAGTGCCATCAAATAATTATGCTTTGTGTGCCCAAGAACTGGCAAACTACATTATTCTCACTGAAGACAGTTAGTCTCACACAAGGTACTGACTCCTTCCAGTTTTTCATCCTGACAATTTGTTGAACACAAAGTTTTTTTGTTTCTTTTAAAGCTTTCCCAAACATCATGTAGACTCCCTCGGCTTAGAGCTAGGGTGTGACTGGATCACATACTGTGCCATCTGCTCTCCAAATCACAGGCGTAAATTGGGAATGAAGCTCGAGGATTGGAAGTGAAGACCATTGTTCCAAGTAGTCCTGAGGGGGAAAACAATAGCTCCTAGCCATGGCGACAGTCTCTCCTGCCGAGCTTGACAATATTCCCATTTTCAGGCACTGTGTGATCCGTAAAACCCTGAAAAGATCAAATTAAAACCTTTAATTGCAAGTGCGCAAGTATGTTATTTAGAGAGGCCTTTGAGAAAAGGGTCAAAAACATCTGGGCTGGGCTGGGAAAACCGGCTTGAAGCATGTTAACGAGATTGAGTGTTTTCAGTTAAACTGTGAAACCTTTGAAACTCTTATTGCTCACATCTGGGCCTGATCTTGAATGAGAGAATGAAAGGACGCAGTCGCTGTGCAGAGTGGCAGAGCTGTTCTACACTATTCGCTTTTTGGAAAGGGGTCTGGGTGTGGCGTTTCTGCCCTGGGCCACGCTCCGTAGTTGCCATCCTGCCAGCTTGCCCCCCCCCCCCCCCTCCCCCTCCCCCGGTCGGCTAAGCTCGGGTGCAGATGGGATTCTGGGATACTCCTGCCCCGGATATCCCCGGTCAGCCCACTGTCTTCTTCCTCCCGCGAGAAGGAAGTTCCTCTTACCTTCCGGAGCCTTCCAGAGTGACGGAAGAACGCATACAGGGGAGGGGCTTGGCAGGCAGGGTGTCGTTCATCACTAATGTCAGCAGGGATTTCAGTGGGGGACATTGTGTGTGTTGAAGTAGTGCTCCTGCCATTAAGTTGTGCTATGATATTGGACCTCAATAATGGATGGCAGTTTACACAGCGCAAAGCCAGGCGTTTGCCCCACAAGCCACGGGAAGTGCGCACTGAGTGATAGCTCAAGACTACATAATAAGCTGTCCTGGCCTGTAATTCAGCCGCCTGAGCTATGCCTTGGGGTGGCTATGGCTTCAAAAACTCGCCATTCGACTTCACTGTTACCGTATTCTTGCTTGGGAAATCCCGAACCTGTTTGGTTTCGGATTCGCTGTAACCGTGAGTGGCCAGCAGATGGCGCTGTGGCTGAGGAGGGCTCAGTTGGAGAGAGAGGCCGTTGCTGAGTGTCAGCCTGCATCGGTCACACGGCAGTGTTGTTCTGAACAGATGGGCACTCCGAGCGTATCGCTCCATCTTGCGGATGCAGTTGCCTTTTTTTTTTTATCTGCTGTCTGTATCTTTGTCACTTGTTTATATCCGGCCCGTTTATTTTCCATTATTAGTCATAGTAACTGTACATAAAAGTGGAACTTTTGGCATCCTGTCTTTTGATGAAACATCTTGTGCTAGTTTAAGAATGCGTTTGCTGTTTCCAGTAGAATGATTGAGATTCTTGGGAGGGAAGCTTGCGCTGGACGTGAGATCAAACTGCGCCATAGTGGATGGGATGATTCTTCATCTGGTCTGCAGCCGCAAAAAACCTGCGCGTTCCAACTCTGCGTCTCTGTCAGCGCTACAGAACAGTGACACTGCCGTGACCTGGCCCTGAACTCTCACACGCTCGCTGCACTCTCATAGCAGGGGAAGGGGGAAATCAAGCTCTCAGAGTGAGTGTCGTAAAGCCTTGAAATACGGATGGCAGGTACCTCTTCGTTGTGGTGCTAATACTGTGGATTCAGAAGGGTTTACTGCTTGTGCCGGAGAGATATTTCTTTACATACAGAAATTATCTAATGTATAAATTCCTACTTGAAAGCAATAACATAGAAAGAAAGAGAGAGAGAGACAAAGAAAGAGCGATTCAGAGAGAGAGAGAGAGAGATAGACAGAGAAAGAGAGATTCAGAGAGAGATTCAGAGAGAGAGAGAGAGAGAGAGAGGTATTGGATCAGTCTCGTTACAATGGGGCAGAGGGTTGTAGGGCGGTGTGGCTCATTACTGCCTTCACACACAGCACACTTTTACACACACTCTTGACCGCAGTCAGTTGAATGCACCCCCAACATCCCCTGATATTGTCCCCTGAAACCCTTGAGGGCTTTGGTTTCCCTGTTGAAGTCACTGTGAAGTGAAATCCTTGAATATCTGGCACCTTGAGAACCATTTTCATTATCAATCACTGTCTAAGACTCTAGATTACTGAAATGAATACAAATCACATATAGAGTACTGCATAGTTAAATGTCAGTTAAGGACTCGCAAAAGCGTGGAGTTTATGGAATCATTTTTGGGACCGTAAAATCCTTGGGGGTAATTTAAAAAATGTGGGAAAAAAAATTTAATTGTGGGGGATAGCTTCCTTATTCTGCGGGGAGGGTTTTGTGCCTCTGCCAGTGGCCATCAGCCCTAATAATATATCTTAATAACATTTTGGAGCGGTAGCAACTCCATACACATCATTTAAAACAGACGTACTGACTTACAATACTCAACCTCAGCCATTAAATCCCAAAGACTTAGACCTCTCATTCTGGAGAAGAAGACGATGAGGTCTGTTTATGTAAACACAGCCTTTAATTATGAAAGAATGCTGTTGACGGTTTTTTCTTTCTTTTTTCTTTTATCCCTAAAGGGTAAAGATTGTGTTTGAATGCCTTGAATGAACACTGAATGAATGTATAATAGATGGCTGAATTTATGGCTGCAAAAAGAAGTGTCTTCGGTGGACATGATATCTGTGTGGAGTGGATGTGTGGTCGTCATTGAAACATTGCGCAGTGGGCAGAACCTAAGAGACCTCCCGGGCCACTCAGAAAAAGACACCTGGGGTCCGTGAAACACAAGGCAAAAGAAGAGAACTGAATTAATGGCCCGTTGACCCACCCCCGAACATTAAAATCCCACAGTTCGTCCCGTTCTCTGTGGTGGCCTGCCAACTGTCCTTCTGTAGGAAGCCGCCTGAGCTGCAGCCGTGTACTTCAATTGCCAAGAGCTCTTGGATAAATCTTACCTAAATCACGGAGGAGCCTTTGGTTTTATTCCCCCCGCTGGTTTTCTGAGGCCTGGTGTGTGGCTGACCTCAGAGCCCGGGGAGAGAGGAGGCTGTTCCAGGTTGTTGGGCTCCAGGCCCAGGAAGATTACGCAGGCCGGGCCCTGAGACGTGACATGGGCGGTGTGGAGTGCGGCTCTCAATGTGCGCTTCCTGGTCCCAGGTTACCGAATCCTGTAAAGAGATACGCGCCTCCCCTGGAGGAAGTGGCTTCTGGGTAAGAAGCGGCTGTGTGGTCGGTCCAGCCAGGTGTCCGGGAAACGGGATTTTCGGGATTTTGGCCTGGGAAATGTAATGGAGCGGTCAGGAGAGGCAGTAGTGCAGTTATGTTTCAGCGTTTATTACCTTATAGCAAACATTCCGAGTCCTACTGAATGTATCTGCTGTTCTCTGGCCAAAAGAGTACTTGCACTAACAGTACATCACAGAACCTGCAATAAATCTTCTTTGTGTCTTTTGGAATGTAGTTTGTCCCACCTCTTGCGGTACAGATAATGTATTTGCTTTAAATAATGAAGGGGATTAAGACTTGGCTAAATTCCCAGTCTTGGTTGGAGTTTATCCTGCAGAGTATCTCTCATCCAGTACAAATGCTTTTAATCTCTGCGGGTTTTAGTGTCAGTGTATTACTAGATAATAAAAAATTGTTTCCTTAATATGACAGGCTTTTAGCACGAGTACAGAGTGCAGACTAATGGGTATCTGATAGTTTTGTAACAAACATATGAGTATATATGCATGTATATATAAAAAAGGAGCGCTCGACATAGCTCAAAGAGTGATCATCATCACCAACCAACGTAACCGTTAGTGCCCCAGCTCAATCCAGAAAGGGGCTATTTTGAACAAGCGCTAGATCACAGCGTCTATTTTTAAACCAGAGTGGTTCTGGAGTCAGTTAGCACTCTGTTAGCCCACTGTTGCGGCCTGTCTGAACCTGTCATCTTGTGCGTGCCTCTCCTCAATGCGGCTCCTTCTGTCAGCGCGGCTTGCTAGCCTCCCCACCTTGCATCGCCCAGTGCCTGGTATGCAGCCTGAAAGATATTTGGCATTTAGCGGTCTGGAAAGAACACTTGACATTTAACATATTTGTCTTATTTCCTCGCCCCCTCTCACTTCACCGGGATTAAAGGCCTTAATGGGCCCTATTGTTAATGCATTCTCTGCCTCCGCAATAGCTGGAATAGTTGGAATAGTGATGGAGAGGTGCCGGTGGCCCTTCTGCCGATGACGGTGGCCCCTGACACGTGGCCCTGTCAGGGTACCCAGGGCAGCAGGCCCCTCTGGAGGGGTATTAAAAGCGGGCGTTGACAGACGGTTAGTGGCCTTGATGACAGGTGAGAAGAGGACCAGCGTGGCGGAACGCCAGTGCAGGAGAGGGATTTTATCGGTACAACCGTTTAACATCCTGTCCTCCTCCCCGTACATTTCTTCAGAAACAACACTATGAGCCCGGGAACGATACGTTTGACCTCCCCGTTAGAGAAACAAGCACGCTGTGGCCACAGGTGGATTGGCTATTCCAGCTTTGGGTCAGTGCACTTTCCCCGCCGATCTTTTCTCGGTGGATTTTCCAATTGTTTATCGGCACCTGTCACGTGACAACAGCCCGCACAAGTGCGCTATGGGGAGCAGCCCTCAAGCTTCCTGTCGAGACCGCGCTCTTATCTCCCTCGTTTTTCTGTGCGTTCTCAGCGAGAGTTCGGTTGAAGAGGCGGACAAAGCACGCTCCTCTTCATGTCTACGCCTCACGCCATCTCCTTCGTGCCACGGGCTCAGCGGGCGGTGGAGATGGATGAAACCCCGTCTGTGGAAAAACCTTTTGCGCATTTAGGAAAATATTACAGAGCACCGGGTCACGTGACTCGGCTGGCTGGCATGCTCCTCATACCTTCACCTGAGTAACTCCTTGAGAGGCATTCCTCTCCACGCCACTCAGATTCGCTCAGGGATTCCGCACAGAGCCCCCGACTGACTGAATGTCGGGCCGCGGAAAAACGTGATCGCGCTGACAGTGTAATTGCGCCGTACGTATCTCACGAGCTGAGCAAATAAGTTATGGTCTGCCTTATTCGCGACAGTGAGACCAATTAGGTTTTTTTTTTTTTTTTTCCTGAAACATAATACTGTGTTTTGAATGTTTACAAATTACAAGGGGTGGGTGGGTGGGTGGGTCAAAGTATTTGTTTTTTTGGGTCCAGCACCTATACTGTTACAGCCAGAGTGGCTGCGCTAGCCAGCGATTGCTTAATGCATCGCTCATCCCTTGACAGCGTGCTGAAAGCCGATACGTTGCCTTGGCGATGGCGGCTGGGCGGTTAAGCGAGGGAGTGTGTTTTCGCTGTGCTGCGTTAACCGCCACCTGAAGGGCAGGCGTTTCTGATGAGGCCACGCGGCCCTGCGGTGCTGGAACCTGCTCCGAGCGCGGAGCTGGCGAGGGAAGCGTGTCTGTCAAGAGGTGGGTGACGGAGCGCTGGTGGTATGGAAGGTATTCCTCTTCTCTCTTCAGGAACCCCCTGCAGCTTTGGACCCTGTCGCACCCGACTCGTTACATAACGTCAATGGCATTTTGCAGACACTCTTATCCAGAGCAGTTGATTAGACTGAGCAGGAGACAATCCTCACTTGGAGCAATGCAGGGTTTAAGGGCCTTGCTCAAGGGCCCAACGGCTGTGCGGATCTTATTGTGGCTGCACCGGGATTAGAACCACCGACCTTGCGTGTCCCAGTCATTTACCTTAACCACTACGCTACAGGCCACCTGCCTAACTCATCTGTAGGCTGAACATCTGTAGGTTTGTGAATTCAGCAAACCCTCCTACTGGTTTCTGAATCACCTGCACAGTGTAGGTCTAAGAGCTCCTTTGTTATTCTCTCTGTGTGGAGACAGATTTTATGCAGTTTTGTTTTTCTTTGACTGGGGGTGGTGTCCCAGCTGACAATGTGTCCTTACCCACAGGATTGGGTTCCTCGTAGGCTTCATCTGCCCACAAACCGAGTCCTATTGTTTGCCTGTATTCTTGTATTGTCATACTGCGCTGCCACCACAACACCAGAAAGCCTGTGCCAGGGACTCCAGGTCATTACTCATTGCCAAGAGACACAAGATACTCTACCTACCGGGGAGCTCTGTTCCTGAGAGGATAACTATGGCAGCCTGGCTTGCTTTGGCTTGAGCATCTGATGTGTGTACGGTCAGGACTGGACCCCTTGTTTCCATTCCTTTGCGGCTGCTGTCCCTCTGGACAGAAATGTGAGTTTGTCTGGTCTCATCTGGTTTCATCTCTTCTTGTCCCCCTTTCCAATATGGTTCTCCATATTGGCTCCGTGCAGAGTGGCAGAGTGAACAGACCAGTTATGCTGCATGGTTATGAGGAGCCTCAAAACATCACTCCAGTTTTGGAGGGCCACAGTGCCTGCAGGTTTAACTCCAGTCCTGGAGGGTCACAGTGTCTGCAGGTTTAACTCCAGTCCTGGGGGGCCACAGTGTCTGCAGGTTTAAATCCAGTTCTGGAGGGCAAAAGTGTCTGCAGGTTTAACTCCTGTTCTGGAAGGCCACAATGTCTACAGGTTTTACTCCTGTCCTGGAGGGCCACAGTGTATTTAGGTTTAACTATAGTCCTGGAGAGCCGTAGTGTCTGCAGGTTTAACTCCAGTCCGGGAGGGCCACAGTGCATTTAGGTTTAACTATAGTCGTGGCGGGCTGCAGTATCTGCAAGTTTAACCAATTTAGGATACATGTCATGTGAAATCTTAAGCCGCTCAGGTGTCCTCCCCCGCTCTGGTCCTGGAAGGCCACAGTATCTCCAGATGTTTGGTGTGTTTTGCTGATTGAAGTCACCCCACATTGTCATGGCGCACTGAGGGGTCTTATCTCAGGTTCTGGATCATGTCCCTGTGCAGGGCTGTGGGGCTGAGCGCGATGGTGGAGCTGTGACAGACGCAGCTGGGTTTGCCCTAATTCCTCGTAGAGAGCGAACTCCCACCGGACTGAGGACTGAGTGAGAGACTCCACCGCCTGCATCCACAAGACCAATCTGTCCGTCCCATTAAAACACAAGAAAGTGCCCTGAAAGAGTGCCCCCGTCCCTGACAAGCCCTTGTCAGGACCCTCACAGAAAGTGGCCTTATCATCTGATAATGTGGCCGTGAACATTCCAGCTCCATTATAAAGGCCTTAATCTGAGATGGCAAGGCAAACCGATACTCCTGCCAGCGGGGAGAGGGGAGGGAGGGAGGGAGGGGGGGGCACACCTATCCGTGATTGGCATGTTCTGACTTCTCTCCCCCGCGCGGAGGGGGGGGGGGGGGGGGAGGCCATGGAGACGAGCCCCTTCCTGCCTGAGAGTGCCGGCCCGGTCTCGCGCTCGGCTACGCGGGTTGAAGTGAGGGAGCGACAGGCCTTCCCGGCACTCACGTCAGACGGGCAGAGACTCCTTCAGCCCCGAGACGGTGAGCGAGCAGGACAGTACCCTTTAGGTCACATCGTTACCTGCTTTCACGGGCAGGGACTGTGCCGGTGCTGCGCTAAGATTAGCAATTGTGGCCGTGTCCGATTTAGGTCAAGTGCTCCTTCGTTGTTCGATTGCAATGTGTTATGTCGTGACCACATCTGTATCGATTGCTAGTCTAGGTCATTCCGTCCGTGAATTTTGAAATGTATTGGACTAAATTAACATGCGTTCAATGATGTAAATAATCCAAAATGTTGTAACAACTGCTAATAACATACCGAAATCAAATTACACGCTCAATAAAAATGCCAAATCGACATTCGTTGGGTGGAAGATGATTACTCCTGCTGAAAGTGAATCTCGTGTACACTGTGAGTGCCAAATCCCTTTCACAGTCAGATGCAGCTTTAATATGTGAAATGATGTGTCTTGTGATTCTGCCTATGGCAGTTCAGGCAAGGACAAGTTCCTTAGCTCTGCGCCCTCTCTTTCTACCATCATCTGTGTGTGTGTGTTTGTGTGTGCGCGTGCGTGTGCACATGTTTATTAATGTGTGTGTCTGCCTGAGTGTATGAATGTGCGCATGTGTATATATATATGATTGAATGCGTGTGTGATTGTGTGTGTGGGTGTGTGCTTCTGTGTGCGTGCGCATGTGTATGCATATGCATATGTGTGTGTGCGTGTGTGTGTCTGTGCGTGTGTGTGCGTATGTGTATGCATATGCATATGTGTGTGTGCGTGTGTGTGTCTGTGCGTGTGTGTGCGTATGTGTATGCATATGCATATGTGTGTGTGCGTGTGTGTGTCTGTGCGTATGTGTATATGTGTCTGAATGTGTGTGCGATTGTGTGTGTGCCTGTGCTTCTGTGTGCGTGCGCATGTGTATGCATATGCATGTGCCTGTGTGTGTGTATGTGCACTCGCTGATGGATGGCGGTTTGAAAGGCTGGCTAATTAGCTGCAGTGATTGCACCCGCACCGGTTGGTCTGTGGTGAGCATGGCTGTGGAGAGACAGCGCTGCAGGCTGCCGTCACGTTGAGCAAAGAAAGGTGGCTCCGCTCCCCGCTGCATTTCTAATGCATTGTGGGTATCGTTTCCATTTCGCTAAATCGTAAGTGATTCCAGTACATTCTCTGGCCTCTGGTCCTCTTCCCCTCTGTGTCCATTTCCTGTCCCGGGCCTGTTTTCATTATGCGCTGCCCGCTATTCCATTTCCATGTTTTCTGCCACATTAAGGGGGTTTGAGTGGCACATCTGCATTTTATAAACCTCCCGCTTTAAGACTGTAAAAGATTAGCGGAGGTGTGGGCTGCAGTGTGCTCATGCTAGGTCCTTAAAAAGGAAAGCCTGTGGAAAAGATCCAGGGGAGCGCACGCACGAACGCGCGTGCTTATTTTCTACCTTAATATTTCCAGCTTTAATTCCTATTATTGTGATTTTTTCTGATCTCCCAGTGGATCCGGGAGTTTGTGTTTCAGTCTGCTCTAATCTGAGGAGGACTCTGAGTGAAGGGTGTGGGGGGGGGGGGTCTGGGTGGCCAGGCCAGGGGCTAAAGGCGCCCCCTCCTGCCCCCACCCCAGCTGGCTGGGTGACATTTCCTTTCTGTGGTTTCCTGACAAGCCTCTCTCTCCTCGGCCCACTGCAGATAATGTGCATTTGTCATGGATAATGCTTTTGCAGCTCTGTCCTCTACATTCACAAATTGAGGCTTTTGCGCTTGGAGATGGCCACTCTGTGATTTTCCCTGCATTTCTTCACTGGCATTTTAATTTGCTGTTCTCCAACCCTGCAGTTATGTAGACTACATATCAGTGTTTCTATTTAATAGAAACAGCAAAAAAACTAACTTGGCCTAACCCTTCATTCCATTTATCTTGCAGGTCTTATAGCTGCACATTGTAGCTATAACTACAAGAAGGTATAGCTATAAGACTGACAAGACCTACAGGCAAAGTTATAAGCATAGCCTTGCCTGTATCTCGCTCCAGTCGTGTTTGCTTACCATGTGAAATGCACTTTTGTAAGTTGCTTTGGCTTAAAGCATCTGCCAAATGACTAAATTGTAAGCACGAGCAAATAGTGATTTTTTTTTGGGTGGGTCAAGTTTTGATACGGACTTTATTCAGCCAAGCTGTCAGCAATTGCCTTGTTTAAGCTTTTGGACGAGACCTAGCAGAAAGCGTGCCAGTCGGAGAACAATCCCATACTGTGTGTTTGACTCCTGCCCTCCTCGTACAGAGCTCGAGAGCGTATGGGAATGGCTTCTTGCTTCACATCAGTTGGCTTGAAGCAACCTGCTATAATGAGTATAGTTGTAGTCCTCAAAAGCCAATGAGGCCATATTACCTACAGAGAACCATGAAATCACTATTTTACTTATTTTATTCTGCTCCGTTATTAAATTATGCTCTCTGTCATTCAATTTAACTTTCATTACACTACCCTTAAATACACTTACGACCCGCCCTCATTTTAAAGTTTCCTGCTGAACTGTAGCGCCGGTTGTCTGAAGACCGTACGTGGCTCACGAGTCACTGTTGTCACTGTTGGAATGGGTTTTGAGTGCTGCGCACTGTTCTCCCAGAACTGCCTCTGAACCCTGTGACCCACCGCTGCATGTAGTCGGTTATGGTGTGCGCTCTTAAATGCCTGTAAACCGAACCCTTGACTTTCCCGGAGCGCGCACGGTGTCCTGGGGGGATCAGAGTGTGACCGTCGCCCGGGCGGACCTGCGCAGGCCCCGGATCCCCCCGCAGACCGCTCGTGTGAGGCCCGGCGGCTGACGGCTAAGGCGGGGGGAGAGAAATCATCAGGAGAGGTGGGGATTTCCACCGAGGCCGCCTTCTCTCACGGCTCTAACTGAGGAAAACATTTTGCAGCTGTGCACCCACCCTCCGACCACCCAATCCGAGAGCCACAGCCGCTCCGTCCCGCCGCTACGCCCCGGGCTGCCCGCCATTTTGAGCCGGTCCCACCGTCCGGGATGCCTGCTCCCGTGTGCCAGGGCAAAGGCAGGGGTTTTTTTGGAAAATGTTGCTCATTCCAGCCCTTCACCAGGGCTTAACGGCAGTGTGGGGCGACCCTCAGAGTGGGGCACCTCCCTCTCGTAACGTTACTCGTGGTTTGCCAGCAAGCGAGATTTGGAAGAGGCCCTCCAAAACACCGTCCAGCTGGCCTGCCCAGCTCCGCTGCGGCCAGTCAGAAGGAATGATTGACAGCATGTCATGGACTCGGCAATGCTAGTGCGTTAAGACGACCAAAAGTCACGTTGCCTAATGTAAGATATATAGCCCAATTATACAAGATGCCGTTAAACTACATCTGATGCTGCTATGTTGCGTGTTCGCTGTGTTTGAGTGGAACATGGGAAGAGTGACAAGCCCACTGAGTGAGGGGCACTGTGGAAATGTTTTTTTTAAACAGGGAAGGGTAGAGTGAAGGCAGTTAAAAGATCAATGTTGCATTTCTCAGATGGTTTGTCAGTGTACTGTTACACGGCTCAACGCTCTTGGACACTGTAAAGCCGGTAAAGCCAGAAAACAGGAAGGGAGGGAGAGCGTGACAGTGAAGAAGCTTAGAGGAGCGGAGATTTACCTTCGCTGTGAGGGCGGTGGCCTAGGGAACAGGGGGATTCTCTTCCACCCCTCCGCTAAAGCCAGGGCGATCTCCTGTCAAAGCCCCCAGTCTGTGCTTCGCAACCCTACCTGGTGTGAAGTCCCCCTCACAATGACCTATAAGTCCCTCTTTCCTGCCTGCCGGCCTTAAAGATTAAGAGCTCGCTACCTGTGCACCTGTTAAGCGGCATCGTGTTTACAGAAGTCTTACTCCTGGTGTCCAGTTGTCTTTCCAATTCCGGGGGGGAAGGACACGGGACCAGTGAGCTCCATATTGAGTGGTGTCAGTACTGCTTCCCGAGTCGTATTCCATTTCACATGGCAAATTGTAAATGGTTGGCATTTATATAGCGCCTTTATCCAAATCGCTGTACAATTGATGCTTCTCATTCGCCCGTTCATACACACGCTCACACACCAACGGCGATTGGCTGCCATGCAAGACACCAACCAGCTCATCAGGAGCATTTGGGGGTTAGGTGTCTTGCTCAGGGACTCTTCGACAAGCCCAGTATGGGAATCAAACCGGCAACTCTCCGACTGCCAGACGACTGCTCTTACTGCCTGAGCCAATGTCGCCCAATGTCGCCCAATATCACCCAAGCGTGGTTACCGTTAATTAACTCAATGGACAATCTTTAACCGGTGCATGTTATGTCGTGCGGCTGTGTTGTCTCATGTCCCGGGAGCTGTTGGAACACACGGATTCCAGCCGCATATCTCGTTGAAGGATTGAAGAGTGCTTCCCAGAGAAGCTGGAATAGTTAACTTACAGTTTAGCCATGTTGTATCTTTACTTGCTGGTCTGGGAATGTTGTTAGCCAGGTCTGGCTCTATTGCTCATATTAAATAGGTGAATGCACTTATGTTTCGCCTGTATTGGAAGTCACTCTGCATAAGAATGTCTGTTAAATGAATGTGGTGTAATTTAATGTAAGCAGTATGTGGACTTGTGACCCTTTGTTCCCATTTCTAAGGAATGTAACGTTACCCCAACTCTTTAAAAAATTATTTTCCACGTTATTTTTTCACCCCAATTTGGAATCATCAATTTGAGTCATTGCTGTGTCTTGTTGCATTGCCCTGTGCTGTGCTGTGCTTTGTTAATCACTGCAGGTAGCACAGTAGCTGAAGTGCACGTCTCCTCTTTGGCATTTCTGGTGCTGGACTTCAACAATATAGTGTTGAACAGTCTGCACTACGCTGTGGCCGAGCGATGGCTGATGCTTCAGTCTGGCTTCTCCGTAGGCATCCTTCGTAGAGCCCGTTTGCCATCAGTATGTCAGCCTCTGTTGCTCTCAGATTCACTCTCTGCAAATGGCTTCTCTGCATGTCACGTAGAGCTGGTCTAGAATGACATTGCTGCAGAAATGTAAACTTAAACAAAATGATACATTCCCACTTACTCTTGCATTGGTAATGGAAGTCAGTCCGGTCGGGAGGTGGAGAAGGTCATTTGGAGTTATCAGATTGAAATGCAAGATGCCCCAACCATTCCTTTTGTCACAATCGCCCATTTTGTTAAAAGCTGCATTCAAGGATATTTCTCCCCCTCTTTGTCTCTGTTTGTTGCTCTCTAGCAGTTTAACCCTTTCAGAGCCAGCTGAGTGAGTTCAGAGAAGTGGCATTCTTGGAACTGTCATTCTTGGGGGCATTAGTCTGGTTGTATTCCATTATTAGGAGTGCAGGATTTCATGTGCCCCGGGTAAAAATGTAACGGGAGAAGATGTGTAGCTGAAAGAACTGGATAAGTAGTTGTAAATGCTTGCCTCTCTTGAAGGTCATTTGCATTGAGAGCGAGGTCTTCTGTTTGCGTCGTTGCTTTTGATACGGTAGCTTTCATCCGCTGCCACGGGGTGAGAAGGTGAATAATTCATCACCAACCCCAGCACAGAGGTCATGTTCTGTTCCTCTTCCACACACAACCCCAGCACAGAGGTCATGTTCTGTTCCTCTTCCACACACAACCCCAGCACAGAGGTCATGTTCTGTTCCTCTTTCACACACAACCCCAGCACAGAGGTCATGTTCTGTTCCTCTTTCACACACAACCCCAGCACAGAGGTCATGTTCTGTTCCTCTTTCACACACAACCCCAGCACAGAGGTCATGTTCTGTTCCTCCTCCACACACAACCCCAGCACAGAGGTCATGTTCTGTTCCTCTTTCACACACAACCCCAGCACAGAGGTCATGTTCTGTTCCTCTTCCACACACAACCCCAGCACAGAGGTCATGTTCTGTTCCTCTTCCACACACAACCCCAGCACAGAGGTCATGTTCTGTTCCTCTTCCACACACAACCCCAGCACAGAGGTCATGTTCTGTTCCTCTTCCACACACATTTACTGTAACCTTGGTCAACTAATACCGACACACACACACACACACACACACAAGGCAACATCTGCCCTTCTTGTTACACTCACAGGAAACCACTAATTGCAATCAAAACAATATTCTATGTTCTTGACATTGAGCACACTGTTTGGATTTGTATCAGTTCCTCTTTTTATTATTTCAAGTTTAAAAAGTAATAATAATTGCTCATATTTTTTTACTACACACAATGGTTGTGCTCTGAAAATCTAAATAGTGTAATAAAGGCTGACGTCACAGCATTCTGTGTAAGTGTTGATCGCTTTAGGTCAAAGCAGAACGGGGCAGCCAACAGGTATACAGTTCTGGCCTAGTCTGTTGAATTCTGCTGCGGTTGCTAAGTGATCTGTTTGAGCATCATTTACCTGCGTTGTACCTGATGAGGGATGCAGATCTCATTTATTGCCTGCGTTATCTGCCTTTTACACTACACTCGATTCTGCAGCAATCGAACGTTTGTGTGTATTGGTGCCTTTGAGGACTTTGACACGTATGAATTTGCCATGATGAAAGATGACTTCCAACTGCTTGGCATACTTTAAATCCTTCTCTGGTTTAGGGTTGTTTGGTTTTGCACTGGACTTCTTCATTACTGATGAAACGATAACTCTTCTTGCACATGTGAGCATTATAGGCAACAGCTGAACACAATCAAAATATCAGCGATTAGGTAAATCCGAGAGTACATTAAATCCTTGTCATTTTTCATGGTTGTTCGAGAATGCAGTGGCAGGTTTGGGAAATTGATTTTTTTCTTTGCCACTAGGGGGAGATAGTAGTAGCCCTTCTGGTGGACGAAGCACTATTATTAGTCAAAAATAAGTCATAGTCTTATTTTTTGACCCCATTGACAAGAGCTAATTTTCCCTGAAAGAATACGACTGTCATCAGATGATAATTTCATGCTTCATAACATTTGAGGTGTCAAGTGCCGTCTACTTAACCTTTGCCTAAACTAACTCCATATCCAGCTCTGTCTGCCAAGCAAAATGTCCATTCATCTCTTGTGATATTAGTGTTTAATTCTGTTTCACTTTATTGAATGGGTCTCCTATAATTAACCCTTTCAGTCCCCAGAGTCCTATATAGCACTCAAGTGTACCGTAACTACTGTAAAAATGTGGTTATTGTATGCAAGAGTGGGATATGGCACTCTCGACCTTACCCGACCACTATACTATTGGTTTTAGCCTCTATTAAAACCATACTAAACTCTAAACTTTCTCAGTTTTCTCAACCAAAGCAGAAACCCCCTTGGGATTTTGGGTGGAGCCTCTTTATATTGGGCTTGACACTGAAAGGGTTCATCAATAATACGATAATAGATTGGGGGACCCAATCCTGTTCTGCTAAAATGTTTGAGCAAAGACAACTCAGTTGGCTATCTTATGTTGTAATCAAATGTAAGAGAATTCACCAGGATGGTGAGTAAGCTCCTTGTATGTGATGTTTGTCATGTTTCCTATGTTACAAATAGCATCATTAGCGGCTTGCTAATGAGCCGTGAAGTGAATCTACGGAGTGACCGGCTTCCTGAGTTTGAACACTCTCTCCTGCTTTACCCATGAGAGCCATTTATACAGCAGGCGAAACTCATTTTAGGCCTTATATGGAGGGCTATTTGTCCCGGCCATGTGGTTATCATTGTGGAGGACAGGCAGTGCCCCAGAGCCCAGTCGGGATGGAGGTGCCCAGGGGTGCTGTAGGCCATTGGGCGTTGTGACGAAATGTCAGCGATGACGCAGCGAATCAGAGAGCTTTCGCCAGCCCCGATGTTCCTCACGGAGGACCGGGACTGTTGCTGGCTCTGAGTCAGGGCAGGGCAGGCGGGTCACAGCGGGATAATGAAGTCATTATTTTTATCTGCGGGGGATTCAAATTTTTTTTTTTCCTGGTCAAAGTTGTGCCAAAACACATCGTAGCGCTCCGCGGGCTCCCTGCGTGTTTGGTTTAGCGGCGTCCGAATGTGCGCGCTGATTCCGTTTCAGATGGCAGGGAGACGCGGCGCCCTGGGAGGTGAAATGAAGTGTACTGAGCGTGTGCGGAACATGGCGTCCAGTGCCGGGCCCTTGATCCCTCCGGGGTGGTCGCACGCTCGCGTTCACGGTAGAGGCTGCCCAAAGTTACACCGCGCCGTCCAGAGGGTTCACGCAGGGGGGTCGTCCGGCGCCCCCTTCTGGGGCGGTGCTGGGAGGCCATTTTGTGTCAGGTCCAAGCGGCGTATGGATGGGGGGGGGGCTACGGCAGGTGGCACCGTCTTGCCGGCGTTGCGCTCCAAGTTAAACAGAGGGGCTGATGGAACGAGGCTGTGAGAACGCGGGCGGGTGTCGGTTTGTCTCCCGGCGGGCTGAGCTGAGCCCTCCGTCTGCGAGTGCCCGCCGGAGTCTCGCCGCGTTCGCGCTGTCCTTCCCCTGACCCCTTTGTCCTGCCGTTAAAAACCTTTAAGGGCTACACGCACATTTGTCAGTTTTAATGTGCGTGTAGCACTCGCATCCATCTGTGTCTGTGATGATGGTGCCGTATAATCGCCGCCTAGGTGATAAGTCGCGGCAATAATGCGCTCAAGGGTGTTTTGAGAATTCTTCTTTGGTAGTTAACATTTTTTAGAGCCATATTTCAGACTCAGCTCTACAGTCTGAACCCCTGCGGGATATGTACAAAAAAAACCGCAAAAAAACTTGCTGATGAGTTTGGTCCAATAGTACCCTGCGCTTTGGTTCCGGAGCTGGCATTTTGTCCAATCGCAAAGCCGTCGTTCATTCCGCAGTGCCTGAGTGTCGGTCAGTGGTCTGCCTCCTCGGTGTCAGTCCGAGGCTGCCACTGGAAACACTGCCTCTGCTGAGCTGTGGAAACAGCTGCCATTGAACAGAGGCCCTGCTGTGATGGCGGGTAATTCCTCCTCGAAACGCTCAGTGGGTAATGATAGCAACGGTCTGCCCCGTTAACACTGCTGAACGTTCAAGGGAAAGATCCGGGTCCAAAGCCCATTTTCATGCAGTGTGACCTTGTCCATCTTTCCACATTTTCTCAAGACCAGCTGGCCACAAAACTGTAATACCAGTCAATATGACAACTGCAATACCATTAGATATGTCTAATTGAATAATCTATGAAGTAAATATGTACTGGCTGATTGCATTGTGATATGTGCCAAAGGGTAAAATTGCAGTCATTTGAACTGTAATGGATTGCAGTCGGTATTAAGGATCTGTGCTTTGGCAGGGAGGTTCCAGATTGAAATCTTGTGTGAGACACGTACTGGTTGGTTTATGCTGTTAGTTCATGTTAGTATCTCTTTGCAACATAATATGTTCTGAGAAGGGCATGTTTATTTGGATAATATATACAGCCGAACATGTTTTCCATAACAACCTGCTGAAATTTCATATCACAATTTGAGCGTGCAATATGATGATGGCTCATAGAAAAAAAACAAAGCACAGGTGTTCCCTCAGCACTGTACATGTCCTCCTCTGACTCCTGTCTGTGCACACCTGCGCTGGGATTAAAGTGGGGGCTGACATTGCACATGCTTGTCTGCACTATGCTGGACTCTTGACAAGAGGTAGTGGTGTCCATTGTTGTTTCTGTTGTTGCTTGAGCATGATTGGGCATTCCAAACTGGGCAAAGGAGGGAAAAGGAGTAAAAGACAACATTTTCACACTGATTCATTACATTGTGATGACGCCCTGCCTGCCTTAGTCCCCTATAAATACAGTAATCCTAAGGACAGGCAAATGCAAAATGAATCGTGTCATGCCATTATTATATCTGCTCATGCTATTGTTTTACAAATGCTTAGCGTAACCAAAGTTTGAGACAGAAAATACTATAACAGGGCAATGTCATCCTCTGTGTCACACTGAATACGTTTTTCTAACTCACCCTTTAACGTCTGAACGATGTACCAACCGGCAGGCTGCGGAGGGGGCCCTGGCTGAAGCTCGACTGTGTAAATTGGACAGACGGTTAGGATTTGTAAGCAGTAAATTTAATAAATTGCCTCATTGTCAGTGACTGCGATTCAGCTGTCGGATCCTGGCCCTGGGTTTTGGGCTGTGTGCATGCGGTGCCCTGTTGAGCAAGGAGACGGGCCCTCTGTTGGCGAACATTCACTCACAACTTTACCGTCCTCCAGATATTTTTCTGCACTTCCAAGAGGCTGAAAGGAGACATTTTGAAGAAAGTTGGCACGGTGGAAGCGGGCCCTCCAGTTAGTCAATACAGACAGCAGGCAAACACCCTGAGGACAGGCAGAGAGGACCACCCAATTATTTTGTTTTACTATTCATGTGTTTTTCATGGCTCCTGACTGTGCAGGTCCTCCCTTACATTTTAGGCCCTGTCATATTACGTAAAAACACTTTTACCGCTATGTGTGCCAATCAGCAAGGGTGTGGTTTAGGTATGCATTGCTTTGAGGCTGTAGGTTTGAAGTGCTGCATCTGTGAGTGTCAGTCAATCGATTTAGCTAAGAGCGAGTGGATTTATTTTCACTAGTGGGACCACTGCTCTTTGATCTTTTAATGCTGCAGCTCAGTGCTATATTCCAGTCCATGTACATTTTGTTCAAAAGGTAGTTTCTCTTACCATCACAATAGTGGGTCACTGTTCAAGAACCGCAATGCTATCACTGACAGAGCACTGTGAAAGTGGGACTATCGGGTTCACATCGGTCAGACAAGGCATCCGGACTGACATGTTAATCGCCACAATGGAGCGCTATGCTCCCCTCTCTCCTCAGTGTTGTCAAAGTGGAGATCAATTGTCCCAAATGTTCTGCAAATTCTTTCACTCTCACTCACACACACACACACACACACACACAAATCCAACCTCCTGGAGAGAGACATATTATTTTTCTGTTATTTGACAAAAGGGAATCAGTATTTGACTGCCATTAGACAGTGTTGACTCTTGAGTGGTTGGGTGTATTTCCTTTCCTGAACATTCATGATGTGCAGATGAGTGGGGGACACCCAGGGGGGTTGTGGGCCACTTTGGTCCTCCATCATTCCCAAAATAAATGTTTTATAATGATAACCCCTGCTACCACACAGTAAAAAATTCACTCTGTTCAACAATGAAAGCAAACAGTGACGCTGTCGCCGGCGTCTGTGGAAAACCGGGTGGGTTTGGTGTCGGGGGCCTCGTTAAAAAACACTGAACGAGCAAATATTGTTACTGTCTTCTTTTCAAACATCACCGTAAAGTAACCTGGCACTATGCGTGGCAGCAGTCCATGCAGAATGACCTTCGGTGAAAAACAGTGCCCCATCGTCCACATTTGGCAAGGTAAAGCGATGAGAAATTTGATGACTGGGCCTTAAGTGCAGAATGTGCAAATTATATTTTTATTCTCATTTTGCATATTTGGCACTAATGACGAATTTTGGAAACGAGTAAAGATTGCTTTCTCGTTGGGGTAAGTGTTCTTTATTCAGCAGTTGCATGAGTCTCTTTTAGTGTTTCTGGCCGTCTTTAGACAATATAACTATATCAGATCATGTATGAGTGCTGGTGCGTGATCAGAGGTGTGTGAGCACTGGTGTGTGTGCGCGCTCGTGTGTGCTGGTGTGTGTGTGTGAGTGTGTGCTGGTGTGTGCTAGTGTGCTGGTGTGTGTGTGTGAGTGTGTGCTGGTGTGTGCTAGTGTGCTGGTGTGTGTGTGTGAGTGTGTGCTGGTGTGTGCTAGTGTGCTGGTGTGTGTGTGCTAGTGTGTGCTGGTGTGTGTGTGTGAGTGTGTGCTGGTGTGTGCTAGTGTGCTGGTGTGTGTGTGAGTGTGTGCTGGTGTGTGTAAGTGCTGCAGTGTGTGTGTTGGTGTGTGTGTGTGTGTGTGTGTTTGTGTGTGTGTGTGTGTGTGCTGGAGTGTGAGTGCTGCAGCATGTGTTCTGGTGTGTGTTGGTGTGTGTGTGTGTGTGTGTGTGTGCTGCTGTGTGCTGCAGTGTGTGTGTGTGTGTGTGTGTGCTGCAGTGTGTGTGTGTGTGTGTGTGTGTGTGTGTGTGTGTGTATGAGTGTGTGTGTGTGTGTGTGTGTGTATGTGTGTGTGTGTGTGTGTGTGTGTGTGCCGGTGTGTAAGTGCTGCAGCGTATGTGCCGGTGTGTGTTGCTGTGCTGTTTTCCCTGGCAGGGCCGGGTGTGTGAACCTGCAGTGGTGGCTGCTGAAAGAGGCCCTGTGATGGATTGCTGTGTGTGCAGTTCCCGCTGTATGCGCTGAAGCCTGGCCCTGCTGCTGTTTGGTTAAGCGAGGAGCGCTGTGTTGAATCAGAGCCCGAAGGAGCCCTCAGCGCTGTTCGCCGTGCTCCAGACCCACCGAGGCTGCGTGCTGGTGTGAGTTCCGTTCCCACACCGGGCGGAGGTGTGGGGAGGGCGGCCTGTAGCATAGTGGTTAAGGTAAATGACTGGGACCCATAAGGTCGGTGGTTCGATCCCCGGTGTAGCCACAATAACATCCGCACAGCCGTTGGGTACTTGAGCAAGGCCCTTAACCCTGCATTGCTCCAGGGGAGGATTGTCTCCTGCTTAGTCTAATCAACTGTAAGCCGCTTTGGATAAAGGCATCAGCCATGTAATGTAATGTAATGGAGGGCTGCTGAGTGAACTCGAACACCTTTTTTGGTGAGTCAGAGCTTCTGTCTTAGTCCACCGACCCCTCGTAAATCACGTGTTTCTCTTTACCGAGTTCTGAAAGACACAGGCCGAGCAGGGGTCGCGACAGAGGATGTGCCCCCTACCGAGGAGAAGTGCTTCAGGGCCATCAGGGTCGCACTGCTGTTCCACTGCAACCTCCCCGGGAGGAGAAGTGCTTCAGGGCCACCAGGGTCGCACTGCTGTTCCACTGCAACCTCCCCGGGAGGAGAAGTGCTTCAGGGCCATCAGGGTCGCACTGCTGTTCCACTGCAACCTCCCCGGGAGGAGAAGTGCTTCAGGGCAGTCAGGGTCGCACTGCTGTTCCACTGCAACCTCCCCGGGAGGAGAAGTGCTTCAGGGCAGTCAGGGTCGCACTGCTGTTCCACTGCAACCTCCCCGCCAATGTTCTGGAGGCAGTCAGCGGCTTTTGCATTGGGACACAGCCAGTGAGTGCGCTGAGAGTCAGATATGATGATGCGATCATGACATGTCACAGGAATAACCCAATGCCTGTGGCTGGGGCTGGTGTGAGTGTGCCCTCTGACCCCTGGGGGTCAAAGTGGCAGTCGTCACACGTGGCCGCTTCTCACAAGGGACTTGGCGTTCGGAGAGCGCTTGCTCAGGAATTTGCTGGGGAATGCGAGGCCTGTTGTTTGCCGTTTCACATGGGCTTATCAGAAGGGTGGAGTCTTATTGAATGTGACGTCCAGTGATTGTTTTTCCCTGTGATGTCACCCTTGAGGGAGTCATGTGAACCTAATGGCTACTCTCCGCAGCATTAATGGGATTCCACCGCAGTGATGCCATGCCACTTGAAACAAGCTGTTTGTTTTCTTTGCGAGGGGTGAGGGGTGCCGATAAGGCCATAGACTGCTGATTGACCCGTTTAAACCGGTGACTCAGAAAAGGCTACACACGCTTTTCCATCTGCTGTCTGGCAACTGTGTGGGCACCAGCCCCCCTGCCGGGGATAACGAAAACTTTTGGAGGTGGTCGGATCAGTCGTGGGACCACCAGTGTGGAGTGTCTCTGAGAGTTCTGGACATGGAAACAGAAGGTTGTTGTCCCAACATCAGATGCCACTGAGCTGACCACCATAATTTCCTACTGACTACTTTGCTCTTGGTGAAAGACAGGCATGACAATAATGCTGTAATTTCGGTAGATGTTCTAAAACAGGAAGTGCGTAAGGGCAGCTGGGAGGATGGTTAAAATGATTAGTTTTGACCATTAAAGGGTAAGACTGACTATGGCTAATAGGAGGTAGAAAGAACATATAATCCTTTTAACCACCTTCACTGGTGTTGGAAAAGGAAAAGAAATGAACAGAGATTTTTTTTTCATTCACCATGTCTCCAGAAAATCTTTTGTAAGAATATTGAATGTATAAGATAAGTACTGATGAAGTGACACAGGATATTGATTATTTTGTTTCGTATAATTTGTGCTAAAATGTATGTGTTAAATGGAAAAATACTCAGTGAGAAAGAAGCAGACCAGACAGTGGTGAATACACTGTCATGTTTCAAACATAATTTGGCATTATTCTGCCAAAATTATGAATCAGCTTTGAAATATTCCATGGAAACATGGAAATAAAGATTGGTAGTTGGTTGCACTTTGCAAAATTTCATATGATTTTAAAATAAAGAATTCCGCCATGGTCACATAATCACTGCAGGCAGTTCCTGTGTGTTTGGTGGTTTTACAGTATGGTACACATTACATTAATGAGAAAAATGAAGGAGACTTTATTGAACACATTTACAGGCTCTGTTGCGGAATGTGTTCAGATTATCCCTCCTGGATTATCCTTTTTTCTTCCAATTTAAAGTCGGTTTCTCTTATGCAACCGAGGCACATTTCTGCCTGCCCTGAACATGTGTGGTTTTCATTGAATTGGGAGCTGCTGGATTGGGCCTGCGTCTCTTGCGTCAAATAAAACAGTCACTTCCAAAAGCGACTTCTGGGGGGGGGGTTGGTCTGGGCGAGCTCTTCTGCTAACTGGTACTGCCTGCTGTGTAACCAAATGAAAACAGGGAGAGAATGAAAAGCAAATGTGCCACTTCGATTCACTACGGCCCTTCTGCAAACTCGCAGCCTACTGTCTGCTGCACACACACACCCTGTGTGTGAACTCTGCGGGAGGTTGTTTTCACTCTCTTCCCATCCTATTGTTAACAACGTTTAGCTTCTTTTTCATGTTAACCTGACCCCCCCCCTTTTTCTGTTGGAGAAGAGGCTTTTCTAGGAACTATCACGCACGCTCCCAACACGAGGAGAGACTGCGGGGTGAAAGCTGACTCTCTCTCCCCCTCTCACTGCCATTGACAGATGCTCTGTGTGCTTCAGTGGGATATCAAGCCTTCATTGCAGGACTATTTAAAATACAATATATTTTAGCTGCTGTAGACTGGAACTTTTTTTTTTTTGCTGTGTGTGACTCTTTAAAACTTTGCATGCACTGAACATACCGTATGTGTATGTGTATTGTGTATGTGTGCGTGTATGTCTGCAGGTGCTTATCTCCAGCCTTCCTCTGTGTAGCGTGTTACAGTACAGGAGAATGTGTGTGTCTGGGGGGGGGGGGGTGGATGGGGTGGAACAGGCGGGCTTTTGGGTTGGTGATCCTTGCTCACTGGACACAGGCCTGGGTGGCCCTACCACTGTCTAAGTGACCCCCCCCCCCAACTCCCACCCACCAAACAGCGCTAATCCCCTTTACTCCGAGGATGATGAGGGGAGACAGCTGGGGGGATCTGGCAGGGTGGGGGTTTCTGCATTCCTGAATGCTGCTAATCAGAAATCACAAAAACCAAACGCTCCTTAAACTGCAACATGCCGCCCGCATTTAAACAAGTGCTGGTAATGGCTGATTGTGACAGGTTGCATAATTGCACGATAATAATGCGATTTTTGGGAATATCCAGACGAGTTATTCTGTCCAACTTGGACAAATTATTCAGAATAGTTTACAGATCAAAGATCAAATAATTCAATAAAGAAACTTAGAAAGCAATCTCAGCCTTCTGTGATCAAATCTTTTTTTATTGCATTCCTCTCAAATATTCTCATACTATATGTCTTTGGTGATATGATTTTGTGCTTTTGAGGCAGATCTGTCCACAGCACTGCACTGAAGCGGAGAGTTCTTGTGCGTTGGGCTGATGGTTGACTTCCTCTGCAGTTTCCTGGAACCGTCAACACATCCATATCAAGCGTCACTATCACCATTTCTAATGGAAAACTTGCGGCCCAGTCTCATGAATTTGGGAGAGGAGATGAGAACGACTGAGATGGGGAATCTCTGCTGATGAAGCTCTGCTGGAAAGGCTAAAGGGGTTACAGTGGGAGGAGAGGGTTCGGCCCCGGCTGTTAGGTGGTGCTCCGGACCTATGGCCTTTGAAAAAAGCCTCTTCTGCCCGTGAATAATTGCATGGAGTCGGTCAGCGGTTGAAGTCCAGGGCAGGACAGAGGCACTGTGAGGGAAACGCATCACATCCAGGCTGCCACTGAAACTCCAGCCTTATCCTTGTTACTTCTTCTGCAATGTCATTCTTCTCTCCTCACCCTCTCATTTAGCCCATGTTTACCATCATTTTGGGAGCTACCACATGTCCCTTTCAAACATTTCAGAACATTATTAAGTGTAATCTGTCCCACAGAACCATAATAAAATTGACTACATAGTTTGCCTTTGTGTATTTTTCTTTTAGAATGGCAATAATCATAATCATAAGAGCATATTTCATTGCGGCATTGAATACCAATTGTTGTAAAAAAAAAAAAAAACGAGCTACATTGGTTCATTTTCAGTTCATCTCAGTTCATCTCAGTTCAGACTGATCTGTCCATTTAAATCGATACTGAGCTGTTTCATGGGTGTTTACATGGCCCAATCTTTTCCTTAATTCCTTGACCGGACATGAAGATGAAGAGGACTGGATACCTACCCAGGATTTTTTTGTCATTCTTAGAGGTTGACTCATCCTTTCTGTACCATGACCTTATATGGGATATGCATGCAGTTTGTGAAACAGCACCCAATACCCAAACTTGGCACAAAACGTTTGTCACAGTTCTGCTTTAGGAGGGGCAAGGAAAACAGAGATTGATACATTCTTTTGGGCTTTCAGCATTGCATTCCTTTTGTGCTTCTATCATGTCTTTCCAAAATCCATTCTGCTATGTAATAACCATAAGACATCTGAATGCCAAATGTGCCTGGCCTCACTGGCATTGAGACGTCTCCAGCCCCGGCTAGCTGCTTCTCTGCTCGGAGCGTTCAGCTCCAGGACTAAAGGGAACTCGAGCCAAAGGAACCCTATACAGGAACGTAAGGAAATGCCCAGGAAGCTATTCCGTCTTTCCACCACCAACATTCCCTGGGGAATTCCGCCCTCTGCCATCCCGCCGCATCCCACTGAGAGGTTTAGCGATGAGTTGAGCTGCGGAACGTTATGACAGAATGAGCGAAATCTCCCGGCCCATCGCCCGGACTCGAAATGCAGGTCACAGTTGAGATATTTCAGTATCACTGTGGAGGGCTTCTCAGTTCACACCTGCGTTCAAACCAGTTGACAGCGGATTTTGTGACAGGCGGTTTTATATTCACGCACATCTAGTTGGCCAGCTAGTTCGCGTTAACTTAAGTCTTGTTAATCTGGGTGTCTCAGTGGCACAGCCTGCAGAGCACTGACCGCATGCTCATTGTGAGCCGCGACGTCAACGGTTCGAATCCGACCGTCTGACAATCTGTCGCATGTCTTTCCCTCTCTCTCGCCCCCATTCTTCCTGTCTCTATATACTGTCCAATAAAGCTGAAAAAGGCCTAAAAAATATCTTTAAAAAAATAAAAAAGTCTTGTTAATCTTATTTACCTAGCCTGACAGTGGCTTTTGCAAGACTTTCGGCCCTGGGTCACGTTTTTAGCTCTACTAAGCACTGCAAAAGTCAGAGGAATTAACCCTGGTTGAGTTGTAGCAGGGGAGGAGGGCGACTGTCTCTCAAGGTTTGGGGCAAGGTTGCGGTCTTACGAACTTATAACTTCCGAGAGGGGTACTACGGCGTAGTTTGAACAATATGTTTCCGAATCAGTTTTTAACCTCCAAACCCAAATCTGCCAAACCTGCTGCGGTTCTAATTATAATGGGATTTTCCATTTTGATTAGTTATCTGGAAAGTGATAGACAGTTCTGCATGCTTAGGCATGGTCCAAAGGGATGGTTGTCCATGCCCTGGCTAAAACTTAATTCTGCGCTGGGGGTGGTGGTTGCCTATCCCTAATTCTGATTAAGGTTCTCACATGGTTAACAGTCCATGGACCAAATAAAGAAACCTCCAACAATTCATCATGTCTTGCATGTTGTCAGGAAAATAAACAGTTATGTTTTCTTTTTTAAGTGGGTGTGATAGAAGATGTAAACTGGGTGGGTAATCTAAACCAGAGATATTATGTCAGTGCAAAGTGAGTTTTTCCCTCCCCCCCTCCCTTTCTCTTTCTCTCTCACCCTCCCTCTTCTCTCTCTCTTTCTCTCTCGCCCTTTCACATACACACAAACACACATCTGTGGTTTCACAGAACATGCTGGACAAAATAGGTCACAGAAATATATTGGCAGATTATTGAAGTCTTCTAGTTCCAAGGTAGTTATGTTTCACTCCGAGCTGTTAAATCATGATTCCTGTGATGTTTTCATTGCCAACATTATCGGATTTCTAACAGCGTAGCAGTTTTCAGTACATTTTGCTTCTGCTACACTTCAAAAGGCTGCCCTTGGCCTGCTTTAATTCATGGCCAGCATGTGCCATTGCTTGTAGCTCTCAGAGCTGTCTGAAACTGACATATTTACATCTCCCCTGAAACTGGGTGCCCGAATTTGACTGGGACTAGCTGTGAAAATAAGACATATTTGAATAAGTATCCGAGAACGCTACTGTCACCACAAATATGTGTTTTCCATAAAGTGACAGCAAGCTCAGACAGTGACATAAGTAACACACTGCAGTCACCAAGACAAGATTGACAGAGACACACCTCGCCAATAAAACTCTGAAATCCATGGGTGTTCTACCAACCAGCTGTTAACCTGCCAGAGAGCACATTTAAACGCTTATGTCGGTAGGCAGGCCTGGAACGCAGGAAGTCACATCATCATTGAGTGAGAAATATGAGGGTATGACCCAATGCCAGGGTGGCGTCCTGCAGCCTGTCTACCTTCAGGTTCTGTCATGGGAACCCCTTAGCTGGCCAGGGCTGGGTCCTGGCCTTGAGTAAGTGCTAGTTGGGTGGGTGCCCCAACTCCAACTGTCAGTTTTACAGCTTTAATCCTTTCTGTTGTGAGTCAAATTTCCTCACATCGTTCCAGCAAGGTCTGAATTCGCTGACCACTCTCGTTGAAGCTCATAGTTTTTCTTGCCTCATGTCTCAAACTGAAATTTCAGAACACGTCGAATGATTATTTGTCAGCTATTTTTTACATTTTGTTATGCTCTTTAAATGCATCTTTCATTGCGTGTAATCTCCCATTTGATGCTGTGGTTTATGTCCGTGAGAATGAAAGGCTACATTTCCATTCTTGTCAAATGATCAGTGTCCATCACTACATGTGGTTTAAAGATGATATTTTATGTCCATTTCCAGTCTGGCTCTGTGGCTCTCCAGAGCTTCTGAATCATCACATTTAATGACACTGCGTGACTCAGTCTGGCTAATGTCACTGGGCTGGAGGTCTTTATCTGGCCAAAGCGGATCTCTGCGTTTCCCTGGACAGTCTTAGCAACTCAACACCTCGCTGAAACACGCCGGTGCTTATGGGCCGGGGATCGCTGGACCGGTTTAGGACAGTTTACCGTAACATTGGGCCCTGAAGGGACACCTCTGGCTTTCTCTTCTTAACACTTAATACCTCTCCTCGGAGAGCGATTACGCACAAAACAGGGCTTTGGATTTCACATCTGCGCCACGTTCAGCAACCACTTAGGTGGATTATCGCTGCCTTTTGTCCAGCGCTGGTCATAGAGCTGTCCTGAACACCAGTGTCTGGGCTGTCAGAGCTTCTCTGAGGTCCCTGTTAAATAATGCTTGAACTGAATCTAAACCCATTCATTACCGACGCACTGAAACTCCACAGTGCCTGGCTAGGTTTTTGTATGATTACTAATGAGCTGAGTAAAGGCTTGCCTGCTACTGCAGGCCCTCTGTTAGCTCAGGACAGACACTTCACCTTTGCCTGTCTCCATCTTGCTACCTGTGCTACCTTCTGTATGAGCGCTGATCACATGACCTGCTACCTGGGCTGTGTCATCACACCAGCCCACCCTGTGTTTTATTTAGTGAGGGCTTCTCACGGCACTAACAGTTACAGTAAACTAGTCTACCCATTTTAGGTGCTGTCATCACAAGTTATTGTTGGGAGAGGAAATGTAGTCATAAATCTTTATCAGTGGCCAGAAGCTTAGTTTAATAGCGTGTTAAAAAAAAAAAGCATTTAAGGAGGAAATTACAGCATGGTACCTGGATCCCTGTTGAAGACCCGGCTTGGCTATAGCGACTACGGCTCTGGTGTTGACTATCTGGTGTTAAACAGGAACATTCCCTGACGGGATAGCAGCTCATTTCACATGGATATTTATAGAAGAGAGGGCATGTACGTAGGGGAAAGGGAATAAAAAAATGGTTATCACCTCTCAGCTGTCACTGACTGTTTTAGCGTCTTGTGTAAAAGGCTGAATGTCTGCCATGAATTACTACCAGACAAGAGGTGGAGAGGTAGCAATAATTTTTCCACAGTTTACCTCACTGTATAATTCGTTTTGGACATTTAAACATTCATACAAATGTTTATACTGTATTTTTCATCGTAATGAAATAATTTGTACTGATATAATAATGTATCGGGTCACTTAATGCAATATTGAATGAGGAGGAGTAGAAGAAGTAGAGGAGTTTAAAGTAGCTGTAAGAATGAGAAGTAGAGTACAGGTTAAAGGTGGCCATTTGTTTTGAGATGGAAAACATCTGTTGGCTTGGCAGCAATGGAGCGAAAGAACCCACGCATTAAAGTCTCAATTCATCGCGGGCCACTTAAAGGAGAAAACGACGTCTCAGCGTTCGCCGCGCTAGGCGCGTCACGCCCGCTTTGACAACGGGGTTTTTGATCAACTCGCGTTTCTTATCGGCCCAGACAGAAGCGCGGTCAGGAGTTCAGCGGCGAGCGTCGTGGGACCGGGGAGGTGATCCTGCGCCGTGTCAGCCACGGCAGAGACGGAAATTTGTGAGCAGTTGCCAGGGCGACGCAGCGGGGAATGTTTGCGTGTGCCTACGGAGCGGGCCTTCTCTCGTACCGGCATGCATGCACTCCGGCACCTGGGGTTCCTCCCGTGCTGCAGAGACACTGTCCCCCCCCCCCCCCCTCCGCCCTCTTCCCACACGGCTCCCAGCTCCCCCTGTGCCCCTCAGTGGCAGAGGTTAGACTATCATGCACTGCAGGGAGGGGTCATGCAGGCGTCAGGCTGGGGTGTCCTGTGTTGGGATACGGGGTCATCCAGACGGAAAGCTGAGGAAAGGTGAACTGACACGCTCTCATTTATCACTTTCAGTGTCTGGGACACATGATAGTGTCAGAGAGTAGCTTATTGGTCCCTTGATACTTGTTTGGCGGTGCATAGGAAAAAGTCTTTGTAACAAAGTTCACCAGTTTGAATTTTGTTTCACAGGAGGGTGATGAGGTAAGGGGATAATAGCCAAGATGGAAGACTATAGGCTCAACTCCCTTTATCATTTTCATTGTACCCTTCCTTCTGTAGATCTTTCCAGCATATATCATTTTGTAATAAAGTTAGCTGTGAAAGTCATGTTAGATGAGTACCTATGAAAAGCAAATGTTGTAGCTCATGAAATTTCGCGATGTGTTTGGGACAACAAAATGGACATGCTACATATAAGTCTCTGCAAGCCAAATGCCCTGCTCAAATTCCCTCTCTATGAAATCGGTGGTTATTCTACTGAATTAAGAAGAAAAGAAACACAGATTCTTCTCCCAGACTGTCTACTGAAGAGATCGTCAGCCACATCCTTCAGGTCAATGTGTGCAGATTGCACTCCGCACTGGGGCTACAGGGATGCAGTGTAGATCAGATGGAAAACCCTCATCTTGGGTTGCAACCTGATGCGATTTCAAGATAAAAGCCAAGGTTTCACACCTGGCCATTGCATTGTTCTGGGAAAAATAAAAAAAACAGCCAATGAGTTTGTTTTCTTCAGCTGTTTTCAATTGGAAGTAGATTGTGAGGAGGGCAGTTGGTCCCGATTCAGAAGCATGTATCTCTCAACACACTATTCCATTCTATTGTAACGTTTGATACCATTTGACCCAGCCTCCTGATTTCAAATTGTGCTGTCTTTGATTCCCAACGCACAAAATTGTTATATGCTTTGGAGTATGGATGTAAAAAGTCCCAGAAGAAAAGCAACTTTTGTCCGACTGAGACCACACCACCTAACTCTCTTCAGAGCTTGCTTTGTCCTCTGCTGTTTGACCTAGCCTCAGTTTCAAGCCCATTGTCTGGAATCTAGACTTTGATGGAAGTTGATATAATTGTGTTACAGTTTGTAAGTGATGTTCCTGTTTCCTTATTTACAAAAAATGAAATACAGGGCACGAAAAATTAGATTAACATAAATCAGGAAACCGCAGAAGCACGCGAGTAAACAGAATGCATCGGCGAAACATTCATCACTGGAAAATAACAAATCCACGCAGATGCTGCAGCTTCTTGCCAGACAGGGTTCAACAAGCTCCCTGAAGTCACAGCAGCTCCCTGGGCAAAATGTCCCTGAGGTTAACCTCAGTTTTTGCTCAGCAAATCCGGGACTGGAAGAGAATGGCACAGCATTCACTTCTGTGACTCTCACCCCGTTGTCCCGGTTGAAGTATTGAAACTTAGATGTCTTGTTGACTCCAAAATTGTATGTTTACTCTCAAAAAGCCAATGTTTTGGTACCTCTATGCCTTCAACAGGGGTTCAAAGTCTGGTCAATAGTCTTGACTGATCTGCCTACTGTGTTTTCATTAAGGACATTTTTTTTTAATTAGGAGACCGCTGGTAGCAACTAACTGCTTTCTAGCGCTAAATAATAATCCAAGTAGTGGACTGGTAGCCCAAGTGAACGCATATTTTAACGCTATGCTACACTACAGTCTACTGTACATGGTTGCTGGTGACATCCTCCCCTCCCAGGAGACAGCCTGGAATGTTCTTTTCACCTCAGAAATTGTATTTATGTCAAGCCGGCACATTGCTTCAGCAATGTAATACCATTGGATCATTGGGTGCCCGCCCCACTTCCAATGGGGCTAATGTTTTGGATGTTCTTTATTGAATATATAAAGAACATTTACCCAAAGTTTGAGCAAAGTTGGAATAGTCAACTGCCGACATTGAACCTGCTCTTCTGTTGTCAGGTGAAGTTCATGTGAAATGTTCATGAAGAAGGTACATTCACAGAGGGAATATAAATTAAATGTGATATCACTCACTTCTGTAATTAAGTAGGAATTGAGGGTTTGATCCTGATCAGTGTGGAAACCCTAGCAGATTGTCCTTGAAAGGAAAGCAAAGGCCAGCTCAGAAGCAACATTTGTTACCAGAGGGAAATTGATTGAAAAAAAAAAAAAAAAAGAAGATTCCTAGAGCTGGAATGATATCAAGGAGGTGGCTTGGCCTTTCAGACGCTTGAATTAAATACCTTGCATACCAACCCTGGGGAACTGGGCTGATGCAGACGGTCTTGTGTTGGAGATAGCAGACACAGTTTACAGAGCAGAACCCCTCCAGGAATTTCAGCCAGTAAACACCGGAAGATGAATAAGCTGAAAGGTACTAGAAGTCTAATGGAGGACAGCGGTACGGCAGTTAGTTGTTGGCACGTCAAGTGTTCCCATCCACCCTGAGGGAGCTTCCGTTATTTTATTATGCCATAACAGGCTATGGGCTGCCAGGTCTCAGCCTTTTCAACTGGGACAGGCCTCAACCGATACTCAAAATATGAGAGGAGGGAGCCAGGTCTCGGGCAGGATCTGACTGATCAGACAGACGAGAGAGGGTGTGCTCCGAGCACAAAGGTCCGGAGGCAGAGGCCGTGAACTCCTGAATGGTTATACTATATATGGAGATTGGAAGAGAAAGGGTGAGGCGGCTGTGATGGAGACATTATATAGCAGCCCGAGATCTCCCAAAGTGCAGAGACGTGAAATTATCCTGATGACAAACATTTGGCAGCTGGATGTTGGGACTGTTTGCTAAGGCTCTTGACCTTTTTTTTTTGTGTGCACATGGAGAGAAGTCACATGACTGAGGGAGCAGCAGGTCCTATAATTCTGTAACCTGAAGTTGCCAAATGAGAAATTGCCCCATTAAGGATAAACCCATCCAGTTTAGACTCAAATCTGGCAAGGAGGAACTATGTCTTCAACGGCACAAGTGGGAAGAATGAAAATATTAAATAACTAAACAACCTGTCAGGAATCAGAAACGGTGCTGAAAGGGAGTTTTGTTGCACTCACTTGCTCCATCACCATGTCCTTGAGTGTAATGCATGAAGTGCAAATTGTAACCAGGTGATGTGTTAACTCAAGGATGTAGCGTTGCCCTTGGCATGCCAAGTCTCTGTCAGAGCTTAAAGATGTATACCTTTATCAGTTCTGATCTCACCCCTGGTCTCTAATGGCTTTATTCTGTAATAAGCACATACTGAGGTAGGACCCAATAGACTCAGAGTCCATGTCTCCTTGATGTGGAAATTGTAGAATGTCCTGTGAGGCAAGAGCTGAGGACACAGTACGCCCGTGGAAAGTCGTGGTCTTACGGAAAAATACATTTCCCCCAACATTAAAGGTACAATAGGTAAGATTTTTGTGTTAAAGTATTGTTACAAGACCATCGTAAAGCCCTTCCTATCATTGAAAAAGGCTCACTGACATGTTGACTCATCCTCTGCCTGTGTTTATAGTCCTTCATTTCGGGTTTCAAAATATACAGTTGATGGGCCGGCACTCTGTACCAAAACATCGTATAGCTGTGCAATAATTCAAGCTGACTGGTTGAAAATTGGTTTTAATTGCCACAGCCAATGGCGTTTGGAACATCAGCGTGTTCACAGAGAAGGGGGAGGGATAAACAGTGTAGTGGTTTGAAGGGTGTTTGTTGCTGCTATTCCTCTCTTGACCGTTAGAAGTCAGAAATTACCTATTGTACCTTTTAGCCAGCCGAAGGCAGCCGGGCCTGAAATAGAAAGCCCGACCGTGCCTTCCACTCCGAACTCACAACCCCCCTGTTGTGATTTCCAGCAGCAGTGGAAGCTGGCAGCACCCTCCAGGAAAGGCCAATTATACTATCAGGTTGGTGTTATTACTGTTGATTATGCGCTTTGAAGGGCCGCTGCCAGGGGTTCACTTCCCCTCGTTTCCATATTCCCCCCCGCTCGCCCTCTGAAATCCACACCGCCGGAGGCTGAACGAATCGCGACGGGATTGGCAGGACGTCTCGCCGTCGCGCGCGGGCACATTCGCGCGACACGTTCACACATACACACAGACACTTGCACACGCATGAAGACAAGGCGGTGCGGTACACGATATCCTGGGGATTAAGGGGGTTTTGTTGTGTTTTGTGTCAGGAGGCCCAGTATATTCAGTAACCCCGACCGTCCTCTCTGCCCCAGAGGAGGGGGTGCTCCAGCGGCACCCCCTCCTCACCCAGCCCTGCGAATCCCTCGGTAGCACTGTGAGGAGCTCAGGTGCCCTGTCGCACTCAGTCTCCCATGGAGCGCAGGGACGTGGGTAGTGCTTCCCATTACAGCTGTCTTGCTCTCAGGTACCAGCCCCTCCCATGCCCCCCCCCCCCCCAGTCGGAGCGTTGCCGGTTCGATCCCCCGCCCGGGCGGTGTCGAAGTGTCCCTGAGCAAGACACCCAACCCCCAAATGCTCCTGACGAGCTGGTTGGGGCCTTGCATGGCAGCCAATCGCCGTCGGTGTGTGAGTGTGTGTATGAATGGGTGAATGGAGAAGCATCAATTGTACAGCGCTTTGGATAAAGGCACTATATAAATGCCTGCCATTTACCATTTACCATTTACCATTTACCCCACCGCTCTCTTTGGAAAGAGACGGTTTCGGAGCCCTGTCAGCTCCCTGTGGCTGGGTCCCCGGGGAGCACGGGGCTCCGGGTTTGACACACCGGCCTGTTTTCTCGAGGAGGAGAAAAACACAGGCATGATGGATCCCCCCTAAACACTTCAGTGAACTTGGCTGCTCTGTGAGTGACTCTGTGACTGTGAGCATTGGGAAGGTCTCACAGTGCTGCTAGTGCAGCCAGTCCCATCAGGCCCCTCAGTCTGCTAGTGCAGCCAGTCCCATCAGGCCCCTCAGTCTGCTAGTGCAGCCAGTCCCATCAGGCCCCTCAGTCTGCTAGTGCAGCCAGTCCCATCAGGCCCCTCAGTCTGCTAGTGCAGCCAGTCCCATCAGGCCCCTCAGTCTGCTAGTGCAGCCAGTGGTAGCCCTGTGACTGTGAGCTTTGGGAAGGTCTCATAGCGCTCGGTCAGCATGAAACTGCAGATTTACAAGATGGTCGGCTAAATTGGTGGAGAGAGAGCCTAAGAAAACCATCCATTCTTAGTTGAATTCATTTTTTTTTTTTTTTTTTTGCCACACAATGGTTATGCTGTTAAATGACTTTGCATCAGGAAATCATTTTTCCACTAAAGGCATCTCAACACAAAAGGAGGAAAAGGTCACCTTTTGTGGTGATACTCAGGAAACACATTATGAGAGTTTTTATATAAAGTGGATGTAGAATACCAGTAAGCCCCCTGCCCACACGCACACGCGCACACACACACACACAAGCACACACACACATACACGCTTCTCCACTATTTTAATTGCGCTAAAAGCTTGGACATCTGGTCTTGCACTATCATGGCAGGTTTGTTCACAGCTTCTTTCCCTCTCCCAAGTCTTTTCTCAATTTCAAAGCTTGTTCGGCTGAGCAGCTTAGTATGGGCACCACGGCTTGACCAGATATGGCACGCCTGGATTAGCGGGTGCTAATTGCCTGCTTCAAACTGTACGGAATGCTGAAAGTAAACCAGCATTTGGAAGTAGCTGAACTTAACTGTGTTGCCAAGTATTTGAAGGCCATAACTATAACAACACGTTGGAGTTATGTGGTGTTGAAACATGGCATATCACCTAGATAACCTTAGTTCAACAGAGAAAGGTTGTCACACTTCATTCAGATTATTATTGGGCATGATGTGTTTGGCTATGCAATGTTTTTGAAGTAATTTGAAGTAAGTTTGTCCAAACATGCTGTTGTAAAGGTTTTGGACATGCTGTTTGACTTAAGCTAATGTTTAATGAACACTTTTTTTTCTTATAAGCTCAAAGTACAGCACGAACACATGTTTGGAATGTCAATAAAAAAAAAGTATTCTGTACAACCGTACAGTGTAATATTCTTGTCTAAAAATAATCAGGGTTGATCGCAATATTAATTATACTCATGAAAGTAGAAAATTGGAAATTGAATGTTTTCTGGAAACAACAAATTCCAGTGACTGATTATATCTGGCACAGTTTAGAATGAAGGAATCAAGTGAAGAAAGAACATTTTTATTTTATTTGACTTTTTGGCTTCTCAATGACTATTATTTGGCATGCCATTTACCCTTTTTTCATTTTGACGTATGCTTGAGTTGGGCCTACTCTGCAACATTGCTGTAGACTCCTAACACCAGAGAGTCCCACTACCAGCTCATTCTCAGTGTTCTGGTCAGAGTTCTAGCTACTCTATAATCTGAGAGGACTGGGCCATTTCTCTCTCCCTCTCTTGCTCTCTCTCTCTGACACACACACACACACACAGTACACACAGTATATACCGTATGGATACGTATATGAAGGCTTCCCAGTCTCTCTGCCACCAGTCACATTGATCAGATGTTACAGCGACCTGGAGTTAAAGTGTCCTCACATTTGTCAGCATTTGCAGTTTGTTCTAGCGTTTAGCTGGAGTTGAAAGTTTCTGACTGTTAAAAATTCAAATTTGAAATGCACCGTTTCTGACACTGGAATTTCACCATTTGAAATGGAATCAAAATGGAACTGGAATGAATCTAGGACTGAGAGGAGTATTGATGGGGTATTTCTGGAGGGGGGGTTTAACTTGTGGAAGGCCACGTTCATGTGAATATTTTGGTTTCCCTCTGCAGAGCTTTATTAGTATATTTGTCAGAGGTGCATGGTTTCCCAGTGTCTCTGCCTTACTGGTGGTGGGCTAGCTCACTGTGCCCAGTGGATTTGCAGATTTGCCAGGATATCCTTCAGCACACACGTTCTCTTTGGGCCCTGATGACCGTACGACCTTGACGCCTTAGCGTTTCAGGCTCACTGAGCTGGGAAGGCACTGTATTGGCAGACTGAGGGATGGAGGCGTTCTAGGCTGTCCCAGGAGAGTGGCTGAGGTCTGGGTTAATGGAGATCCAGTTTCCCCGCGACCACAGGGATCGGCCCTATTAGAACACGGCTCCCACTCTGTTTATTTCCCCTGCCCTTCAGACCCTTGCAGTGAACGTTTAGACGTCAACCAATTAGAGCTGGAACAATACTGTGGCTCACACTAATGACTAATGAAGAGAACGCTGGAACTGCAGTATAGGATTTGTGTGTGTAATAAGTGTGCATGTATGATGTGTGCATTAATGGGGGGGATGGTGGTATGTGTGTATATAATGTGTGTGTGTGTGTGTGTGTGCATGAGATGTATATGTGTGTGTGTGTGGGGGGGTGTATGTGTGTGTGGGGTGGTGGTGTTGTGTATGCGTGTGTATATGTGTATGTGTGGGGGGAGGGGTGTGTGTGTGGGGGGGTGTATGTATGTGTGTGGAGGTGTGTGTGTGTGGGGGGTGTGTTTGTGTGTGTGTGTGGGTGGGGGGGGGTGTGTTTGTGTATGTGTGTGTGGGGGTGTGTGTGTGGGGGGGGGGGGCAGGGTGTGTGTTGTGGGGGTGTGTGTGTGTGTGTGTGTAATATACATACAGGACCTCTCTGCAGCATGGGTATGGAGGACTCTCTGGGCCTGTTTCCCAGGATGCACCTCTGTTGTTTCAGATGCTTCCCTGAGGAACAGCGAACACTAATTGATTGCGGTGGAGGGTGTTGAGTTTGGGGAATTAGCGCAGATCTGATTTGTCACTTTAAGCACTGTTTCACAGGGCTTTTCCCACAGTTGGGAAGTGTATTTTTGCGGAGGTTGCTTGGCAGCAGAGGGCCTCTGTCTCCTAGGTTCCCCCCATCCAGCTTGGCTCCGGATTGTCGTTGTAAACAGTTAACCTTGCTCATTATGGAGATTTTATAGCCCAGAGAAAACAGCTGAAATTCAGTAACATGAGTCTGCGCATCCTTATGAATTACTGTTATTATTAATGGGCCCTGTCCAAATCTCTGGGGCCATTTCTAATAAAGAATGCCTCATAGCTGTAAATGGGAGGGCCTGATTGAGAGGGGCTGACCATAGTGCTCCACAAGACAGTCAATCTGCAATATGACATGTATGAATTAGCCTAAAAAACACGGCTGAGACAGAAGGCTTGTGAGATGAGTATTTTGAAAACCGAGCTGCAGCTCTGTAATATGGTTCTATCGTAGTAATGCAAATGCAAACCATTCTGAAAAGTTTTTCCCATGTGTAGTAATTAGTTTGCGTGTGTGTGTATGTGTGTGCGTGTGTGTGTGTGTGTGTACGTGTGTGTGCGTGTGTCTCTACTTTCCCCTCAGGTGGAGGCTAACGGGAATGAGGGGGCCGTCTTCCTGAGGGAGTTCACGCTGATTCGACGTGATGACCTCCCAGAGGAGTCTTCTCCTGAAGACACGGGCAGCAGTAAGCCTGACGACTCGGTGAGACCCCTGCTTCTGCTGCTGGCACCCCAGCTGCCTGCATATCCATCCGTCAGGGCTGCTGTCGTCTCGCTTTATTGCCGTAGCAACTGTGGCGTGTTTGCCAGCTTCCGTGTTGCGACTCATCATTCTGCTGTGCCCGGGAAATGCTAGTGAATGAGAATATCACCTGCAGAGATTTCACGTGCACGTGCTGAACTGTATCTCCACAAACTGAACTAACGGTGAAGGGCTATGGGCTAATTTATCTATACACTGCCTTTCAGAATTTGAAGAGGGCTTTACAACGATGTGGAGCCCACCTCATTAACTACCAATGTGTTGCGCCCAAGAAATATGTGCGAGTGCAATGAAGGTTAAAACATTAGTTTTTAATATGGAGTGGTGCCCTTAAAGCGAGGATTCGAGTTGTCCAGCGGTTGGACTGCGCTCTGATTTCCACTCGCTTGTATTTGGCCGGCGTGTGTTTTTCAGTGGTGACGAGTGAGGTGCCTCAGCTGCTTCTGCGCTAATAATTCATCCAGCTGTCTGATGTAATAGGCACGGTCATGAAACTAAATACATTATTCTCAGATTATTAGAGGGGTTAATGCCATGTCAACATGTTCAAAACACCACGGCACGGTGTGGGAGGGGGGGGAGGTGTGAGACTTCGATGAAGACCGATCACTGGGAAAACGGTTCATTTCATACCGTCGTTCATTTGCTGAACAGACAGACGTTCATTGTTTGGGATGACCACATTGGCCTTGCAATGCATCATGAAGTTCAGTTTCGTTGCTCAATATTTGCACAGCATTGGCTATTTGTGCCAAGATACAACATTGTGGTTAAATCAATAACTGGACCAGAATTTCCCTACTATGCACTGCTGTTTGTGTAATCTTTATAAATACAACTACTGGTATAATCTTCATTTCCTCTACCAATGAATTTGGCAATATTTTGTTTGAACTATATGCCATGAAGCTTAGGCTACATACGGTTATAAACTGGGGCGACACCAGGGATTTGGTCACCATGAAAAGATCTCACATTGAGCCCAACCACCCCTAGCCACGAATCCCTCCATAATTACTGTACACTATGCCACCATTTTCTTTAGGGTCCTTGACAGTCAGGGCCCTTAAAATCATACTATCTCCCCATACAGCACCGCTGGTTATAAGAATAACCTTTATGTCGCAAATTACAGTGTGTAATTAGTATTATTATGACAAATCTCATAAAACTGTCATGGTACATGCAGAAAAACTTTATAAACATATCAGAAATATTATACTTATGGCTGAATATATTATGACAGTCTAATGCCATTTGTCAAAAGGTCTAATATGCTGTCATGATGATTTATGACTTGATGATTTATTTATTTCATGCTTATAACCCTGTGAATTAAGTACTAACACATTAACCCCTGGAATCGGTCAATAATGAATCAAGAATAATGTACTGTTAAAGGCAAAGCTTTTCTTTTTTAAATGCTGCCACGTTAGCATGGGACTGTATGACAATCAAATAGACCCATGGGCTTCATTTCAGGAGTAAAATGCCACTTCGTTGAACAGGACTGTAATTATTTGGAAAGTTTTTTTCATTGATTTCATTTCAACACAGTCAATGTGTTCAACTAAAAAAATAGACTAGAAGACTTAAATAAACTTACAGTAAGTAAACATTTTTGAAGTGTTTGCTTTTTTCAGGAATCAATCAGGATTATGGGTAATGTGGAAGGTGCTCTCAGAAAAGGTGTTTTTTTCTTCTTCTCTGCTTTAATGACTGGATTAAATTGCACTGGAAGAAACATAAAATGGTAAATGGATATCCTGCATTAAACCGCATTCCTATTGGTTTATGAAAATGTGTTTGGATACTCTGTAGTTTATATCACACACTTCAATTTGCCCTACAATTAGTTGGCTGTTTCAGTATGTTTTGGCTCGAACATTGCCAGGCTGCATGAATGAACACATGAGCAATTAACTTTATCGCACCCTTTGACACTTAAACACATGTTTATTGCCAAGGAAAATTCTCTCCTGTAATTGTATATTTTTTATTTACAGATTCATTTTATTTTATTGGGGTATGTATGCTTTTCATTTTAAATAACTTCAGAATGAGGCTTTTTTGTTTTTTAGTTCATCTGAAAAGTTTTCTTTCACTCTCCAACTCTTGCTCGAAATGTTCATTGGTATTTATTAGCACGTTCGGTAAGAAGTGCTACCATTCATGAAGAGCATACAGTGCATACTAATTCCATTTAATGTGGTCGCATAGCTGCTGTTAGATGTAGTGGCGAGGGGCTGGATGGTGATGAAGTAAAGCAGGTCAGCAGGCGACATTGAATATGGAGGCTTGACATCTCTCTGGTGAGCTGCTTTTACTGTTATTAGCCAGAGCAGAGGTCAAAGGTCAGCTGTCTAGCTTGTTGCCCGGGTGAAGGCTTTCTTGATGGAAAAAACATCATTGGGACCCGCTGTAATGAGGTGTCTAATATCAATGGGGCTTAGAGTTTTGGGCCTGTTTTACCGCTGACGGGAATGTTAAATGAGCCAGGATGGAACTCTCTCTAATCCTAGAGAAGCTATTATCTGTGAGAAGCGGATAGATGTAGTTTCAGAAACTCATCTGCCTCAGCTTCATTACTGTAGGTGTCTGTGTGCTCATCAGGTTTTTGTGTTTGTCTCTTCTTGAAATTCAAACAAAGGCATGAGCCTGACAGGTGTGAAACCGATCCACCCGACACATTTACAAAGCAACCTGTTAAGAAATCAAGGGACCTCTGAAAAACATTTTCAACTGAAAATGAACACTGTCTGTATAAAAGGTAGCAAAAGCAATTTAGCTAACATCAGTGACCACTTTGAAAACCTGCAGTGGTCCAAATTTCCATTGGCTTTTGTTGGGAATATTCTCCTGTTGTGGAATAAAGTTTGGACCGGGTGAAGTCGCACACTTTCAGCTATTTTTTGAGGGATGCGTCCGAAAAGGCCATCCGTCCCAATCTCACTTTGCGCATCCTAATTAAAGCTTTTCAGTTGGAAAGTGGTCGTCCGTGTGCTACATTGCCAGTCTCAATTTGATTCCATAATGGGAGAATATTCCCAACACTTTCTAATAAGTCTATGTCCATGACTCTTATCAACACTTCAATGGCCAGCTCTCTAACCCAGCTCACAGCACTGCCCATACAAAATACAGATGAGTTTACTGTGTTAAATATTCAATGTTTGCAGCATATTTAACCATGTGACTTGTGTATGATCTAAATATGTCGGCACTAGTCTTGAGGAGAAGGTCTTTGGGAGGGTCATCAATGCCCCTCCCAGGCTAATGGGAGCAGTTAGGTGGTAAATATTGAGAGTGTGGAGCTTGACCACAAACATAAACACGTACACTCGCCTGCTGAGAGCACTCCCTGGCACAGGCAGTGTAGCTCTGGTGCTTTAGCCCATAGCAGATTTCTGCAACGATAGCCCTCGTACAAAATCTCCGTTCAATATTAGTGTTGCTCAAACGCCAAGGCAAACACAGTATAATTAGTGGAGACTTGGGACGTTTTGAAGTGTTTTCTTTCTCGATTCATGAATTTGTTTCCGGATGGTTCCAAGGAGGCCCTAACGACCTCCGGAAGGCAAGTGGCTGAATGCGTGTCTCTCTCCCGCCGTGTGACAGAGATGAATTGTTCTGCGAAAAAGGAAAATGTTTAACCTGGCAACTTTGAGAAAGAGGTGACAGTGGGATGGTGGGGTAGTGCATAGCCGTTAGAAGGCGGAGGTTTTTCCAGCAAAGGGAACCGACATCCTTCCTATAAAAGTAAGCGGCCTGATTTGTCCTGGGAGTTCGCAATAATAAGTTGTCGTCCCCCTACGCCGGCCCCCCCATACTGAACGTACCCCTCCGGCACTTCCTGCGGGTGACCCCAGGCCTTTTTCCATTGGCCGGTGTTTTTGGAGAGCGATGCGGAGATGGAGGCGACGGAGCTGGTATGGCGCTCACTGCTCATGGTGTGGCACCGTGTGCTGGCATCTCACGGGGGTTTTATCTGATGGAAACATCCCCTCTGGTTTTATCAGGAGACGCTCTTCCTTCCGACCCCATCCTGTTGCCTTTAGGAGGGAGGGATGGAACGGCGGCCTCCCGGGAGAGGAGGGCCCCTCGCCCAGCCTATGACTGATGGCAGGAGGGACCGCGCTGCATGGAGGGAACCGGATGTGGGCTTATATCGCAGAAGAGTAAAATGTTAAAAATATTATTTATCTACAGAGGAGTAAAAAATGTTCTCAGCCATTAAAGTGAGAATGAAACCCTGTCGTCATGAATAATATTCCGAACTGGGACCGTGGGTTTAAAAACATAATTCAGCAGCTCTGTACTGTTGGTCACCTAAAACTGAATAACACGCACACATGTGCCGAGGCACGCACACACACACGCACGGACACGCACACACACACACACGGACACGCACACACATACACACACACGCACACACACACACACACATACACACACACACACACACACGGACACGCACACGCACACGCACACACATACACACACACACACACACACGGACACGCACACACATACACACACACGCACACACACACACACGGACACGCACACACATACACGCACACACACACACACGCACACACACACACACACACACGCACACACATACACGTTCACACGCAGGCACGCACACATGTGCACGCACACGCACACACACACAAGCACGTGGACACGGACACACAAGCATGTGCACACGCATGCACACACACACACAAGCACATGGACACGGACACACACAAACACGTGCACACGCACGCACGCACACACACGAATGCACACATGTCCATTTATGTTATGCCTGTGTAAGTAAATCTAAATTTAATAACGCTGCTGTCAGATTTCCTGGCTGACTTAACTGAAATAGCTTAAAGCCAACAATTTTTTGGTAATCCTAGAAAGACAGCGAATAGCGGGGATCCATTTCCATCCTGGTGGTGGAGATGATCAAACCCCGGGTGATCAGAAACCGAATCCGTGCGCCAGGCAGAGGAGGGTCTGCAGGTGGCTGTCTGGCTTTGGGTGTGGAGGATCCCAGCACGCTCCAGGCAGTGGGGCGAGGCAGATCAGGAACGCACGCACGCCATCCCCCTGCCCCTGTCTAGACTTCAGAGATGACCTTCCGAGCCGTCATAGGCCCGCTGAAAGAAGATCTCTCCCAAGACAGCCACTGTCTTCTCTATCGAGGGATGGCTCAGCGTTTTGAAGTGGAACTGGGTGCTGGGGCCTGGGGAACAATAGAGACAAGTATATCAGTCTCCTGAAATTACAGAGGAAGACTGCAGGAGATGCGTGCCCTGCTAAGTGTGTCAATCAAAGCAGTGACTTAAAAAGATCTCTGCCACCAGGTCAATGCTTTTTAGTTGAGCAGTGGCGGGTTTTTGACTTCTTTGTGACAAATTGAAACTCTTTAAGATATACTGTAACTGCTCTAAGCATTCTGATCCAAGCAAAAATGAACGGGTCAAAAGTCATCAGCTATCTTTGGCAAGAGTCATAGTCATGAAGTCGTCTTGCAAAGTGGATCTCGGTAATTGTTGTAATTAAAAAGGAGCAACTGGTATCCCAGTGTCAGATTTCAGTCAAAAGTAACCTATGTGTGAGTCCTGTGCTGCTATGGCTTCTGTTCAGTTTCGAGCATACATTCACTCAACTCACAGTTCTCTGTCTGGACAAGATATCTCTCACAACTCTTGCCAACTTTATGGATGGACGCTAGACTGCTACGGTTATTGCAGGCGCAGAGAAAATCGTGGCTGTTTGTGCATGACTCAGTTCCCTTCGCCCTAAGGGGCTGAATCTCCTTGAATGCACACTACACAGGTGGTAATAGTGTTCTCGGTTTCACAGCCTCCCAGCTTAGAGATGTCCTCCACCACTATTGCTCCCGAGCTGCGTTTTGGGTGAAGCTCGAGTCCGCCGGTGTATAAAAGCCAATGTCCAATTTAGCATTTCATTTGGTCCAATTAATGTGTGTGTGGGTGAGGATTGAGCACACAGCTGGGCACCGACTTCTCCCTGCGACGGCTGCCGTTAGATTTCTCTGCCCGTAAATGAGTCTGAGGTGGACAAATTAAGACGCAGTACTTCTTGTGGTGAATTCTAAATACATTGCAGGTAGTTTTTGTCCGTTTGCCAAGTCCCCCTAGGAAAAGTGTTTGGGATTTCAATGGGGTCATCCCGTTTTAAAGGTTATATAAAGTATATAAATACATTTGTTTTGTATTTTCAGTTTCCATCTTTACAGCACATGCAATATGCAGTCTGTCTTAGATTTGCACAATCTGGTAATGAATACATTTACCAGAAAGCATTTTGTACAACTGTAATCCCCATAATCTCATTATAGTTCCTCATTTACAACTACAGTACAACCACCAGATGGACCGAATCTGATATTTTCAAAACAATATATTTAATGGAATTTTCCCTTTTCAGCTGCGCATAAGATGGATGTCCCAAAAAACATGCGTGCACAAGTGCAACAAATTCACGTCACTGATTACAAAGGAAGCCCTCATAATGAAATGGAAGTCAAGCAGAATTTCCCAAGGAGAGTAGGTTGGAATATATCTAAGAAATGGCAGATGTGAAGCTTCAGATATGCACATGGATACTTCTCGAAGATGGATAAATATTACATTCAGAGAACCAGAACTCGAAAGAGGTGCAGAACGGGTCACGGCCTCTGTGAAAACTGCGCTGGTTCCCAGTCAGGAGGAACAGTTCTGGCTCATTGAGAGGTTTTTCAGGGCCTGGCGTCGGCTGTTGCTTTGTGCTTCTGGAATGTGCGTGGCTGCGAGTATCCTTAAAAACACCTGATGCACTCTCACGTTCCCCGCGGTGCCTCTCTTCACATGCTCCCTGTAGCAGTGCCTCACGCACACTGCTTTGGTCTCCAGTGTTTTTGCTCTGAGTGTCCTGATGTCCTTCAGCCTGGACGCAGTGTAGCCGCTCTACATCGGTCTACAAATGGTGTGCAGCTCAGTGTTGTGCATCATTTGGTGCCGGGTATCTGGGATATTTTCGAAATTATGCCTCCGGTTGTGAAATTGTACGCAAAACAAATACCAGATGAACTTGCATTATATCATATTTTTGCTCATTGGTGGCAAAGGGTTCAATTGGTGAATTACCCCCCCCCCCCTCCCCCCGCCCTTCCCTGCCTCCCCCATGTCTGTGGCTCTGAGGAATCGCGGGACTTCCAGCTCTGGCTCTTGAGGCCGGAATGTTCTCTCAAGCGGCCGTTCTCATTGGAGGGGTTGAAGAAGCGATGCCCCGGGGTGACTCTTCCTCGTCCTCGCTCGACTATCCGCTTGCACGTTGCTAATGCCGGGACGGGTCCTGCGGAGGGGCGCCTGAAGCCCTCGGTCGTCCGCGGTTACTCTGTGTGAGTCCGCTGGCAGACGGAGCCGCGGCACACAAGCAGCGGGTTTAGGCAGCAGCTGTGGGAAAGTGCTGAGTGCTGGAGAATGTACTAGAAAGCGCCTTTTTACGCCTTTTTTTACGTGTTTATTCCATCGACGTGTGTTCGGTAGAGCCGCAGGGCCTTGTCCAAACCCGGAGGCCCTTCATGTGGTCTGCCAGTCGACTGCGGGCACTGGAGTAGTTCTACTGGTTGGGACGCAGGGGGCCACATTCACCACAGACGGCAAACAACAGAAGTGTGTGTCTGTGCGAGTGAGTGTGCACGCGTAAGTGCTTGAGTGTGGATGGGCGTGAGAAAGGGGGTTTGTGGTTTTGAAAGTGTATTTTGTGTGCCTGTACACTGACATGCTTGTGTGCACATGTTTGTTTATGAGCTGCTGGTACTGGTTTGTCTGAGTGTGTGTGTGTATGTGTTTGTGTTTGTGTGAGTAGGTGTGTGTGTTTCTGTCTTTGAGTCGTCCCATGTGTCACTCAGGGACTTGGTTCCATGTCTGCTGACAGTTTGTTCTTGCTGTGAATGCAGAGTCATGGATCTGATTAGTGAGAGCCATCCTCCACCCCTCTCCACCCATCAGGCAAGCACATATCCAGGGACAGCGGGCTAATGAGAGATTTGTAATTATTTACTTTTGCAGCTATATTCCTTGCAGATGTTTCCCCAAAGTTGAGCAAGGGAGATGCCAAAAAGACACCCCAGCAATTTCAGCATGACTTTTCCAGAGACACATTAGGCGTGAGGTTTTTGGGCAACCGATCATGAAACGGAGATAGTTTTTTTTTTTTTTTTTGTGCTGGTTGTACGTCTTAATACCGCTTAGCACACAGTTCAATGAGTTGCTTTGAGAATGCCCTCTTTGCCCCACCAGGGCTGATGTAAGCTGTTTTGGTTTCTAAATGTTTCCTTACTTTTAAAATGACACCTTTTTAACTTGACACTGAAAATGAAAATGACACTGCTTGAATTGAATTGAATTGAATTGAGGTGGAAAATCCAGGTTGAGGAACTAAAAGTCCTCCACGGTATTTTGTTCCAATTTCCAGGATTTGGTAATTAGCACAATTCTTCAGCCAAGGAGGTAGAACTAATCAGCTGGCTGAGTTAATGGGTGGAAGACACATGGCAGGACTTTCCACCTCTGCACAATGAACTGCGAACATATGGTATGGAAGAAAATAAGGGTCAAAAAGATTTCACAGTTGAGAAATTCAGTTAAGTGTGTTTTTAAAGTCAACATTTTTTTACACACATTTTCTTCCATAGAAACACTAAAGAAACACTCCCACCCCTAGCCTTTGGCACCCTCATTAGACACACTTTTTGGCCAGAAGGAGGGTCGTCAGTGCCTTTGACAGCTACGTTATGGAGGCACATGACAAGTTTATCACATGAGGTTTTGTTGGATTATACTGAGTAGGTTAATACTGGGATCATGGTTATGATTTGTAGACAACCGATAATGTGTGCAGTTCTGCCTCTGAAATATGTTCCCATTTGCCTTCGCTATAGGGCTTGTGTTACACACGCTCGGTGCCTGAGCTTTGCTGTCTGAGGGCTTTAGAGTAAGAGTGTGCAACAGAATGTGACCCTGCCTGGAAAGTGACAGCCCTCAGAGACAGGCCCAGGAGTGGGAACGCGGAGCCAGGCCGTGACCAGGCCTGAGGCCGCAGCGGAGCGGGTCCATCTGTGGTCCATACCTGAAGGTCCTCATATACTCACCCTAGGGCCTGTTAGTCAGGGGCTCAGTGACGCGGTGCGGTGACCTCAGCTGGTGCCCGGGCGATGCTGAGGTATGTTGGGGAAGGGGCGGGGCCGTTTGACATCCCGACACGCGTGCGGCGCGGCAGGAATGCGGTGTCTCAGCATGCCGGCGCTTCGCCTCGCCCTTTGACCTCTGCATTGGGTTCCGCCAAACGATTCTGCCGAGGCGGCGGTGGGGTTTTTTTTAGAAGCTGTGACCACGGTGGGCGAAGTCGGCCGTGAGGTGTCATCCCTGGGAGGGGGCCCTTCGCTCACAGGGCACGATCGCCAGCGACGTCTAATTGCTTCCCGCTGAAGGATTTCTGCAACAGGAGCGTAGGGCCAGCGGGACTCCCTGATAGCGGGTGCGTAACCCGAAGCTTATCGCTGTTGCATTCTGAGCGGCCCGAGTTTGAACTTCTGGCCGTATCTGGAGCGCGGTGGCTGACGGGATTCTCAGAGAGCCCCCCCAGGGTATGGGGGGGGGAGGGAAGAGAGAGAAGAGACTTCACCCGGCTTCAGTTCCCCACCGCGTCGCTTTGATCTGCATGGTCAGCTTCAGTGTCTTCTGTGGAGAGAACGAGAGAGAGAGAGAGAGAGAGGGAGAGAGGAAGGCCCATTACTCCTGGAAGGCCCATTACTGGAGCGGATGTGTTTATGAGTGAAATACAAACAGGAACAAATTAGGACAAGGCCGGGATGGCATATTAGGGGCCGCACACTCTCAGAGCGGAGGGAAATTAGACGACGCCTGGCTTGTGCCGCGGATCGGATGAAGCCCTACGCGTAAGCCCCTTCAGAAATGTTCTAATTTCAAACCGCAAAATTGAAAAAACAAGCTGACACTTATCCAAGCTGAAAAGTGAGTCCCTCCCCTTGCAACATGAGAGTGTGTATTTAAACAAAACCTGACATACTCTTAGGTCACTCTGACTTTCAATTAGCATTTTTACTGCCCTCCGTTGAACGTAACCAGAGCCGCCCTAGAGCTCGCAGTTGACACAAACAAGGTGGTCCAACATGGCAGTGGCATTTTGTGGCTTGGGGCTTGCTTTGGGATTGTCCAGAGTCAAGATATTAACCTGAAAGGTCTCCCCCCTCCAAATTAAACCGTAAACCCGGGGCATAATTTCTAAAGGGAATGTTTTGCTTCATTTGATTTTACTGACCTCTTTTAGACGATTGTTTTTTGTTCCAGTCTGAAAGTTAGCTAGCGCCAGCTTCAATCACAATGGGATTGTTTCACCACAATAGGATTGCTTCAATCACCAGAGTACTTTTCTTGAGAGAAGAACAGAATTGTGGTAATATTGCGGAACCCCATAGCCTTGTGAGTTTGAGCTGAAGGCAAATCAAAGTGAGAAAATAAATACAAATATGAGACTTGTGAACATGGGTGAGAATGAGAATGAGGTCCAGAAGCATCTGGGTTCAGGCCTTATCTCACAAAATATACACATCTGCCAGGCATTAATCAGTGATGAGTGAGAAACATGCTGAACCCATGTCTCACCGCAGTTAGCATAGCTAGCCACCTTTCTTCACAAGACACGGAGAGAGGGGGGAGGTTTTGTTCTGCTTTTTGTCAGAGAGCGAGGGAGAATGTTTCTCCTTTCAGTGCAGTCGATGGGTGTTCTCCCATGTAGAGTGAGAAAGGTTTTTTTTGCAGTTGAAATAAAGAGGTTTTATACCCAGCTAGAGTGAGAAATGAGGGGATTTGGTACTGGAGAGAGCAGGGTGAAAGTTACATGCCCTTGGGACAGTAGGGAGGGGGGTTTAGCCGAGTCAAGGAGAGCCAAACTATCACCCTTTTGGGAGGAAAAGATGACATTTTTTAGAAAAAAGTAGGGAGGTTTTTGTCTGGATAGGAAGAGCAGTGAAAAGCTGTTGCCCTGTGAAAGAGAGCAGCAGAGGGAGGGCTTACCCTGCGGCTGTGGGTATTTATCGCTGGAACGCGTGGCATTCCTGTCTGTCAGCGTCTGCGTTCTCGGCTGCAGCTCGGCCCGTAATTAATGGAGTCCAGCACTTCAGGTCTTTGCGAGAGGAGCCTGAGAAAGGGATGGACGCGGAAGGGGACACGCTAATTCAGTCCCCTGACCCGCGATGCCCCTCTCCGGGCCGCCCCGCTGGCCGTCGATGCGGGAGAGGACGCTTGATACAGGTTACGAGGCGCCAGGCTTGCGTCGCACACGGTTTTATCCCTGCCCCTGGTGCAGTAAAGGCGAGGGGGGTTCAGAGGCCTCACTCGCTCGGCTGCGGAGGTTTTCCGGATGAATCCGTTACAGTCCTCCTGCCCCCGGTTCTCACGTCCGCCGGCTGGGCAGCTCGGAGGCTGTGGGAGGCTGCAGCCAGCAGGTGTAAGGCAGACCATCTGGAGGTTTCCGGGGAAAGGTTTACGGGGAGAAGCCGTCTCCCTGCCCCACCGGGCAGCGCTCAATAAATCAGCGCTTTCACTGCAGTGTCTGCCACCGGTGATAATCAAGGAGAAGGTCAAACGCGAAAGCGAGACAAAGAGTCGACTTGGGAGTCTCCGCCGTCGGATTTGTGCCCTTTGCCAGAAGCGTGGCTAAAAGCCACCCTCACCCTCCTCTGTGGGGGGCCTGTCAGGGTGGCTGCCAATGTGTTTCTGACCGCCGAGGGATTAGATGTTCTACAACTGCCCTTTCCTGCCCTTCCATGGAGAGGAATAATATATGCATAAATAAAACTGAATATCTGACGGAGCGTACTTCTAAAACCCAGTGATGTTGTCCCTTGTATGTCATTGGGTCTCTGGCCTTAACCTCATACTCTATTACGCACTGAAACTGACACTACAAGGGACATTCAATGAAAATAAATATTTAAAAATATATATATTTTCACAGCAACTTGCTTTGTCACCCAAGACTTGTCTCATGTAAAAAAAAAGAAAAGAAAATGGGGGTTATGTCAATATCAATCGATCAGGCGATTTGAATTTCACATTCTGTGATGTGCGTTTGTTGCGGTCATTGCCACCTTCGAAGCAAGGTTACAGCAGGGCGCGCAAGACCGTAAAAGTGTTCAGATTTCAAATGCTGCTCAACACAAGATTGGAAATACTTAACTCGGGCCTGCCTCGCCAGGGCCGTGTGTATTTTGGATTTGCTGGTGTTATCACAGTTTCCAGAACTTGGCGCCAATCAGACAAATAAATAATGATAATGATATTGGCGGCAATTTAAAATAAAAATGTGCGAAATGAGATGAATGGCAGCCTGGACGGTGCTGTGTTGGGAGGTCTCTGGATGTTTCGCTTGACAGAACTTTTCCTCGTAGAAACAGAACTTTTATTTCCAAGGCCTGTTTTAAACTGGGCCTGTGTCTTGTAATCAACAATTTTAGCAAATCCTTCTTTGCTTATATAAACCCCTGGTTGGAAGCATAATTTAATCAGATGTCTATTGCATCTACCAAAATAACTTGCCTGGGCAAGGTTTTGATGACACTGCCATTAAGATGTACAGCATTCTCACTGTATCGTGTTTCTCCTCAAATGATACATTGACTCTGGAGTGGTCTTTATGTAATTATATATATAATTATAACTTCAGAAGTACACTCACCGAGCACTTTATTAGGAACACCTACTTATTCATGCCAAAAAATTACTTTGACCGTGGATTGATTGTTGCTGGCAGACCGGTAGATCGGTAGATCGGTATCTCAGAAACTGCTGATCTCCTGGGTTTTTCATGCACACTAGTCTCTAGAGTTTGCAAAGAATGGTGCAAAAAAACAAACAAAAAAATACAGTGAGAAACAGTTCTGCAGACAGAAACACCTCGTTAATGAGGAGAATAGCCAGACTGGTCAACACTGAAAGGAAGTTGACAGTAATGCAAATAACCACACATTGCAACAGTTGTATGCAGAAGAGCATCTCTGAACACACAACCCATCATAACTTTGAGTGGATAGGCTACAGCAGTAGAAGTCTAAAAAAGAAGTCTAAATACCTAATAAAGTGCTCACTGAGTGTATTTCTCATTGATTATGTGGGGATGAGAATTTTGGCTCTTAATGATTTATTGTACAATGACAGGACATAAAAAAAACAAATTTTTGAAGTCAGACCACCCTGACTTAAAAATTGTGTATGCAGTTTGCTATTGTTTTTGATCTATACTATTTTTTATGTCCAACAGATGTGCAGTTTCCATTTAAACAAAATCTAACATTAGAATTCAAGTGCATGGAAACCAAATAATTGGAAAAGTTTTTCAAATTCGTGCATGGAAACAAAAATAATGGGAAAAGTTTTTCAAACTGATACACTGCTCGCTGATTAAGTGTGTCTTTTGTTCATGTCTTCTGCGGAGGTGTCAAACTACATATTGTAAACTTGAGTAATGAGTTCACAGAAACAGACACAGCAAAGTTATCGCGACTGGGTTTCGCGCTTTTATTACCCGTATGAATCACACAGAGGCATTGTAATTTCATAACTAACGACCCTTGCCATAACATTTTCCCAAAACTTAATGTTAACAAAATTCAAAACCAAACATGATCAAACTTAGCCCTGGCAGGGTGGTGAAACCATTAGATGAATGGCCCCAGAGCACCCGGAGGATGTCTTGCATTAAAATAATGACTGGATACTTGGGCAGGGGCCAGGGTGTTAGTAATGGCAGAGATTTGTGGGGTGCCTCTTGAACGATCCAGTGTACTTTCAGTGCACCTCTCAACCGAGGAGCGGTTCGGGACACGCTTGGATTTGGCCCCTCTGCTCAGAGGCCGGCGTTCTGCAAACGTCCAATTAGACGGTGTGTTGTTCACGCATGCGTGTGTGTGTGTGTGTGCGCGCGTGCGTGTTTATTGGTGGCTGAGAGCTGCCCTGTGATGTCATACCTGGCGCTCAGGGCGTGAGAGTGGCGGACGGGTCGGGGAGCACACGCCCCTCCGGTCGCGGTCCTCGGGAAACACGTCAGCAGGTTTTACGGAGGTGTGGCTGGGCGGGCCGCTGAAGGATTTACGGCTGGAGGCCGCACGGGAAGCAGGGGAGCGGAGTGGGCGCCGCAGCCCGAGGCGGAGTGCGTGGGAGTGGGTCAGACGTCCACGTGAGCGGTCTGCCCTCGACCTCTCTCTCGCGCGGCTGAGCCCGTGGAAAAAGCATGCAGTTCCCTGCCGAAAAAAACTGCTCAAGCTAGGTTTTTTGAAACAGCTGGTAGCTGGTTGACCAGTTCAGACCGGCTCCCAGCTTGACATGGTTTATCTAGTTGACGGGTTCTGTCCAGCTCCCAGCTCGACAGGGTTTAGCTGGTTGACCAGTTCAGACCAGCTCCCAGCTTGACATGGTTTAGCTCTGGTTGACCAGTTCAGACCAGCTCCCAGCTCGACATGATTTAGCTGGTTGACCAGTTCAGACCAGCTCCCTGCTTAACATAGTTTGGCCAGTCGATGACCAGGACCAGCTCATACTCAGCTAGACCCGCTAATGACCAGCTTGGCCAGGTAAATTTTCAAGCTGGCCAAGCTGGCTAATTTATTTATATGTGGTCTACAGACCAAGTGACATCAGATATTTTAGGAAATCCTGTCTGGACAGACATTTTCTATCCAAAAAAGAAGAAATGTCCAGGAATAGAGGAAGTCTGGTCAGCCTAGTTTCACTCTGACTGTGTTGAGTTTTTCTATTCATGTATGATCTAGAAATATGTGGTTTTGGAGACAAGGCATTGTACACTGCAAAAACTACAAAATAAGCCACTCTCAACAAGCACTTAAGTCCTATATTTAGATTGTAAATCTTATTGTTATTACAAATTGTGCAAAATTAGACAAAAATATTGCCAATGAGGCGAGTGAGGTGAGTCAGTTTTTTTCAAGATTTTTCCATTGGGGTAAGAAAATTTCACCTGACAAGCAAACAGTAACTTAAAAAGATACTAATGTTTTCTACTTGAGAGAAAAAAAAAGAAAAGATTTTAAATCCCATCGCAAGATGAAAACACCCAATAAGACGTTTAATGCAGTGTACGTGTCATGTCAGGGGCAACATGGCTCAGGCAGTAAGAGCAGTCGTCTGGCAGTCGGAGGGTTGCCAGTTCGATCCCCCGCCCAGGCTGTGTCGAAGTGTCCCTGAGCAAGACACCTAACCCCCTGATGAGCTGGTCGGCCCCTTGCATGGCCGTCGGTGTGTGTGAGTGTGTGTATGAATGGGTGGATGAGAAGTACAATTGTACAGCGCTTTGGATAAAGGCGCTATATAAATGCCAACCATTTACCATTTACCCTGTTGATAGAAACACCGGTCTTTCCAGGGGCAGCAGGGCCACCGGCCCCTCCGATCCCTCCGATCCCTCAGTGAGACGTGCAGTGCTCCAGCTGGTTCTGGCCCAGGGCACTCCCACACCGCTTTCACACAGACACGGTTCTGGTTCTGGGTGCTTTCTGGCCAACCAGCCCGCGTCCGTCCCAGTTTAAGCAGAACCGAAGTTCCGCCTCAATGCTTTCGTCTCCTGCTTCCTCCTGTCTTCAGCGCCTGGAATATGACACACACACTGATGGCGTCACGGTTCACAAGGGAAAAAAAAAAACTATTTTTTGGTTCCAGCTGAGAACCAACTTTTCAGGTTCCAAACTAATTTATTTTTCCGGTCTGAACACGCCGGCCGGTTCAAAATTAGGTAAGGGAACCAGAACCGGCACGGAGCCTTCCCGGTGTGAAAGGCCTACCAGTAACCCAGCAGCAGCGGGGGCTGGGTCTGCAGGAGAGAGGGGCCAGGAGGTCTCTGCCTCATCTCAGCCTTAATGCAGAGCGGCCTCGCTCAGCAGTTAGAGCTTTCTACGCTTAAAGGACAATCCCTTCTTCTCCTGCTTTTACTTTCATGGTTTTCCTGGCGCACGGCCAAGAGCGCCGGGAAAAGGGTCAACTTCCCAGTCCATCACCGGGATCTTCCCAGCACGTCTCCTCATCCGCACCTTCCATATTATGGAAAAAAAAAAAAACCTCACGGTTTTGGCCACTGGACTTTTCAGGAAACTGGGAATTATGGGTTAGAAACCAGGGCGAGCCTAATGTAGTATCTTGACCTCCTGGGCTCCTGTCAGTTTGTCACTGTGGACCCTGACTCTGTCACCTCAGCCTTCTAAGCCATTCTCCTCTTTTACTATCATGTTCCAGAGACATGAAGCTGCTTTGGAGAGCGAACATCTGTAGCCACAGGGACGCATATGCAATCAATCTCCAAAATACAGCTCAGCAAGTGTTTGCATGTAATCTTTTTAATCTTTTGATTTATGAGCGTTTGATGAAACTTAATATTATTTTCTGTCAGGGGTGATTCCTCTGGAGAACCAGGGAGGTTAGTCTTTAACCTTAAAAAATGTGTTTTAATTTTTTCAAAACATGACACTGATAAAACAGAATAATGTTAAGTAAACAAACATGATGCTGAATGTGTAAGCATCGCCCTCTAGTGGCGAGCGGTGGCCTAGATCGGGGTAGGCAAACCTGGTCGTGGGCTGGCAGGAATGTCTCTGGTCTGGTTTGTTGCTCCATCCAAACCTCTAACCACAAAGCTGGGTTGATTATTATGCTTAATGATCGCAGGTGACCAGGTCCTGGAGTTACTCAGCGTTATTTCACCATTCAGTCTCCGAATATTCAGTCTCAGACTCACAGCAGCCAAACAAACTGCTCAGTGAATCTCAGATTGAACAAAAACCAGAGATATCACTGGCATTGCCAGGACAAAGACTGCCTGCCCTGGCCTAGATCACCAGATGTTTTACAACCTGTCTCCCGTGACAAGTTAAATCTCCCATTGACTGAAATTCGTTTTTTGAGAAAGAACATAAGATGGAAATTGTTTCTTCACAGATTAAACCTGATTTTCTGTAGATTTTCCCACTCTGAAATTCACATTACCAACAGTCCAGAATAGCCAAGGAAAACACACACATGCAGGCAATAAAGTAGAATGTTTAGATAAAGCCAGATCTGCACTTGATTTCCATTAAAAATATTGATTTCACTCCATATAACATTTAAATTTTTAATTTGGGGCAGTTCTGGTTACAAGAGAAGCATAATGCATTTTTTTTCCATTTCAGAACACGTTAGAGGAATCTAGCTATAAATGCATGTAATATTTGCAATGTTTGCCTGTATTTTAAGATTTTACTTTTGCTGTCCTATATAATTGTGCATTATTCAGTGGTGTAGTCAGTGGTGTAGTGAGACCAAGACTACACTCATGGGTTTTGGATGTGTATCTCTAGCAGGTGTGGCCTGCCCTGTCCAGATGTATGACATTAACTATACTTTCTTTTATTAAGTATTTTATTTATTCTCTCTTCCTGTATTTTGAGGGTAGAATGCTTAATACAGGAATAGGATTGATAGATTTTTTGTTTATGCCATATTACTCACAGTTCAGCATTATCATGCATTCAAATGACATGTACCGTTAAAGTTAGCCCTTAACCTACATGCTGTAGAGAAGGCGATTTGGCTAGGCACTGAAATGGAAAGTGTTTGAGTTGCTGCCATTGAATGATAAGACTGGATTGAGGCAATGGCTATTCAGGTTACATGAATGTCCCTCTCAGTACCCTGCAGTTGTTTAAAATGAACACTAGGTGGCAACAGTTCTCTGAACTCACTTGAGGGAAGTTTGCTGGATGAACTGTCACCTGATGAGGAGGTGTCACTCTCTCCTGAAAATCTTTTGCCAAGCCTATGGTAGATTCATTGAAAATTAATACTTATATATTATTAAGCTTATGTGTCAAAATGATTACTGGTGTGTATCAACCTGTTTCAGTTATCAATGGTTTCAGTTATTTTGCATCTTGTTGTCCGTTCAATTCAGTTTAATGATATCAAGATTAAACCGAACGTACCGTAATTTGTTTATAAATGAATTATATTTAAAAAGTACCTTCGGAGGCCACTGTTGTTTAAGTCTGTGTGGAACCCCCTTGTTGTTTTCAGAGCTGATGGAGCCCTCTGTTCCTTCTTAAACATGGGTCGGTCTGCTGCGCAATAAGACGAAAGTGCTTTATCGCATTCCTACGGTCTTTGTAAAGCTTTTGTTTGTCAGAGCTCCACCGTTCCACGCTCTCAGCACGACAGGGTGGTCCGGCGTCAGCCAGCGCCCCAAACGGGCCAGTAATTCATGACATGGATTATGACTGTCGAGTGGCTTCTGTAGTTAATTTCATATTGTTCTGGCCTGGGCAAAGTCCTGAAAGAGCCCAGTGAGTCTGCCGTCAGAATATGCCCGGGTGATTTGTTACTCGTAAGCTCTGTCTGCTCTTCCTCCATCTCCTCTCTCCCCCTCACAGTCCTCTCAAGGACTTACTGTCGGACTTTCTGGCCGGGACACTGTAAATGGGGGGGTGGGGGGGTTCCTGGCTCAGGAAGGTGAGATTTTATCTTTTGTTTCGGTTGTATGTCCTTGCCCTCTGTAGAAGGCACCTTGTGTTGGCAGACGCTCCCTGGCCGTGTACCGTTGGCTGTTTTGCGGGTACTGAGAAGCGTAGCGGACAGACCTTCCTCACATCCCCGCGTCTCCGAGGCCCAGAGTGAGCTGTCGGTTGTTGCCGAGGTGCGGAGGGCCCTTTCGGGAAGCCCGCTGAGTGTCTCCGATGTTTTCCAGATGAAACCCGCCTCTCGAGCACTGAACTCTGAACCCGAAAACCCGCTCTGCGCCGGGCCCAGATGAAACTGCGCCGGGCCCAGATGAAACTGCGCCGGGCCCAGATTAAAGACGTGCAGCGGAGCGACACTGCCGTCTGAAATGTTGTTTTCCCTCGCTCCTGAGCGCTGTCCCTGCTTCGGTTTTGTTAAATAGAGAGCCGAACGCACGCCCGCTGCCTCATTTTTATGATCCCACAGCGAGGGAAGGACTCGTCAAGCAGCGCACCGCTAAGCTCGCTGTCGTCTCCTTTTCCTCTCTTTCTGCGACGTCCCTCCACGTCCGTCTCCCGCCGGCGGGGCCTCAGGTCGCCCGTCCGCCGGGGGTTTGGGCGCGAGCGCGCGGTAGTGTGTTTGGACAGCTGCGTGCGTCCGGAGGTTTATGGGGCCAGGCGCTTTATTGCTCCCCCGCTGATGCGTTTTGGGTCGGCTGCTTTTCCCGTCAGACGGACCGGAGGAGCGCGCCGCTTCGCTACGCGGCCTGTGATCCGTCTCACCGACGTGCGCTAACGAGCCGCGGCTCTCGACTGCTGCCCGCTGCCTTGGGTCCTTGGGGTTTCTTGGAGGGGTAGGACAGTTTAAGTAACCGCTGTGCCAGTGAAGTGTGACGACCGGAGAGGAGTCGATGTTAAAGGCAGAGTGCGCTCGTGCGGAAAGACCGTTGTAAAAGCCCTGGCAGATGCAGCCTTTATGTCGTTTACGTATTTAATGGGGGATTTTGGGGGAGACCACAGCCCTGTTCTGCTGAGAGGAAGATAATAGAAAAAAGACTTTCCAAGGGCCATCACTTACAGGCCTTTTCTCTATGTAGTGGTAAGACGAGATAAGACTGCCTTTGGCCCAGTTAGTCAGCCAGCTTGTCAGTCAGTCAGTCAGTCTTTCAGTCAGTCATCCAGTCAGTCAGTCAGTCAGTCAGTCATCCAGTCAGTCAGTCAGTCAGTCAGTCAGTCATCCAGTCAGTCAGCCAGCTAGACATTCACCAGTCACTGTTAGCATGTCAGCCGGCCAGTCAGCCATACAAGGGCACAACCCCTACTGAAAAACAGCACAAAAGCCCAACGCAATGCTGTCGATTGTGCTGGATAGTTTATTGCCATCATATTTCGGAAGATTGAAGGAATAGTTTTCCACTGTGCTACTCAACCTAAACCCAATATAAGCCTTTGACGTCAGCCGTGGAGTGTACAGCCCAAGACAAATCATGTTGGACAGCATTCAGCACTGTTGTTATGTTATGTTGTAGTCAGCAGTCTACTGGGATGGCCCTGCGGCTGAGTGAGGTATCAGCACTGGACCACAATGTCCACATTTCAATGAACGGGAAACAGTTTTTCAGCGCATACAACATTTCAATACGTTGCAAGACAGGCAGTTTTACATGAAGGGGTTTTTATTTACATATAATTAAGTCAAACATTTTGAGGTGAAATCTAACCAACAAAGACAGCACTGTTAAGCTCAGCACTGCGGTGTTATTAGATTAAGTACCTATCCATTCCACGCAGTGAAAATGGGGCTCTCAGTGCTCAGATTTGCACACAAGAGAATGGAGGGATTTAATTTTGCCTTAAACATCCTCCCAGAATGATGTCAGATATTTGCTTTTGCCATGATCCTGCGGTCATTTTTCCTGGATCTGCATTCACGGAGCCCTGGAGAGCATTGCTGTGATGTCCTCCGAATTCAATTTTCAGCAACGTCAAACTTTCTTTTTCTGCTTTCGGGCTTTGGGGAATTTGGAGCAGGAGAGTCGCATATTTGCGAAATGTTTATCTGGATGCTTCGCTGAAAAGCCATAGTATGTGTCCCGTGGGACATACCTCCTTGTTGTCGTATTATTTACGGCACTGTAGTTTATGGTATATCCCTGCGGCTTGGAAAAAAACCAGTCTCAATCCACAAGCTTACTTTTCCACATAGCTTATGCTGCTCTGTGGGGAGGACGGGAGAGAGAGAGAGAGAGAGAGAGAGAGAGAGAGAGAGAGAGCAACAGAGATAGACCAAGAGTGTGAGAGACAGGCAGAGAAAGACTGAGTGAGAGAAAGTCCTGAAAGAAACTCTTGGATGAGGAAGCAGTCGGGGCAGAAGCCGGGCAGTGGGTTCCTCTCTCCGCACAGGAAGCCGAGCGTCAGAAGTCCGAGCCCTTGGCTCCCTGAAGACGGCGCTTCTGCAGAACGGGAGGCTGAGCGACTCGACAGGCCAGATAAGAGCCGGCTCCGTGCTGGGGTTGAGTTACAGCGTGCCTGAGAGACGCTGCAGATTCTCCCTGTTACGGTACAGCGCGCAGGTTCACCGCAGCGGGGATCGGTGGGGAGGGGATTCCAGCAGGCCAGGATACGGTGTGACTGCAACAAGATACGCCCTAGTCAGCATCGAGGGACTGTGCTCTGGGCCCAGGTTACGTCTCGCGGAGAATACGAACGTGTGAAGCTCGGACCGGTCTCTGGCAGGGGGAAGGCTTTATGGGAAGTTAGGATTTGTAGGTTTCGACATGAGCAATAAATCACGCACGGCCACTCATCCTGATTCGTTTCAGGATCAGGGTGCGGACAGTGCTGGATGCACAGCGCTGGCTGTGGGTGTTAGCTCTCTGTTACTGGCTGGATTTACGATCGCATTTAGAAACAGTCCTGCCTGTCAACCTGCTCTACCCTGCGCTTTTGCTCTACTAAACCCCAATAAACCCTGGAAACACACTGCAGATGTTTCCTCCAGCTCAGAAGAGAAGGTTTTAGAAACAGGCACGGTTCGCTTCCAACACCCGGGGCCTTACAGCGAGGCCTGGGCTGCTGGGTGTCATGCCTGGAAGCACACCCGGTTTCTGGGTCAGTGAAAACGGGCTGGCTGACGAGCTGATAAGCGGTGAGGATCTCTGTCTTGCAGAGTGTGTCTGGGGCAAAGCTCTCCGTTGTGTTCTCCTCTGCAGCCCAGTGATGCATTAACCCCACTGTGGGCTTGTGACCGATTGCATTCTCACGCGCAGGCTTTTTTTTGCCTTTTACCGTTTCTTCCTTTAAGGTGCAGGATCAAAAAATACGTGATTAGGATGTTCATAACTGAACATTTCAATGCTGATGCAACAATCACCACTGGTAATTGAAACCAATGGGGTTTTTTAATTTAATATAACGTTTATTTACACAGGCTAGGTTGACTGAGGGCATACCGGCCAAAGGTTTTGTCGCATGAGTGGACAAAAGTGACAATTGCTAATGACCCAACTCTTAATTAGCTATTAAACAACACAAATTAAATGAATAAGTGTCTAAAGTTTATTAGAAGCTAGCAAAATGACATTTCAAAATTGTTACCAAATGTTACAGCTTGATAATGATCAACAGGCCAGTTTTGGCCGAACAAAAGTCTTGTCGCAATGGCCAAATCCAATTTCTAGGCCACAGTGAATAAGGAAGAAACAAACAAGGGGCTTGATTAGTCAGCTGTTGGTAACTTTGAGCAATAAAAGCAGAAATTTGACACTTTAAGCCATTAAGTTCATGCTCAACATTGCTTCTGTCAACATGCCCAAGATCAAACCAGAAACCAAAGTGCTGATCATCAAGAATCTCACGTCCAAGTCTGCAGACATCTTCAATGTGTCTAAACGGCAGGTGGAGAGGATTCGCAACCGCTACCAAGAGACTGGCGACGTCCATGAAAAACCCAGGTCGGGCAGACTGCGCAAGACAGCTCCTGGAGACGACAGCTTGCTGATCCGACTGTCAAAAGCCAGCCCCATGTCAACCGCCTCACAGCTCCAGGAGGACGCCAGCAACACCTGTTTTGTCAAGAACTGTACGGATTCTTGCTCGCAATGGTCTCCACGGTCGTATTGCTGCCCAGAAACCAGCGGTAAACAAGAGACGGCTAAGAAACCGTGTTGCGTACACCAAGGCCCACAGCCTGACGGAAGGTTGGACAGCAGAAAAGTGGCGAAAATTTTATTTTTCAGATGAATCGTCAGTTGAGCTCCATCCCAAGCGCCGCCAATATTGTTGACGACCCTCTGGGGCCCGTCTGGACCCAGAAGACAGTCAAATTTGGAGGTGGAAAGATTATGGTTTGGGGTTACATCCAATACGGAGGTGCCAGGGAGATCTGTAAGGTGAATGGTAACATTGACAGTGCCAAATATCAACAGATTCTTGCCTCCCAGTACATTCCCAACTACAAGAGGGATCAGATTTTTCAACAGGATGGAGCTCCTTGCCATACCTCAGGTTCCACTATGAAGTTTCTCAGGGGGAAGAAGATCAAGGTCCTTCAGGGATGGCCAGCACAGTCTCCAGATATGAATATTATTGAGCATATCTGGAGAAGAATGAAGGAGGAAGCTTGGAGGACCAAGCCAAAGAACTTGGAGGAGCTTTGGGATGCCTGCAAGGTGGCCTTCCATGCCATCCCCGACGACTTCATCAACAAGCTCTACGACTCTCTGCCAAACCAGATGGCAACTGTTCTGCAGGCCAAAGGAACCCATACAAGATATTCATTTCTTAACTTATAGTCCATGTTGAAGTACTAGACTGATTTTTCATTTGGTATTTTATCTTTTGCCTCACAGCAAGGAGGTCCTGGGTTTGAATCCCCGTCTGCCGGGGCCTCTCTGTGCGGAGTTTGCATGTTCTCCCCGTGTCTGCGTGGGTTTCCTCCGGGTACTCCGGTTTCCTCCCACAGTCCAAAGACATGCAGGTTAGGCTGATTGGAGAGTCTAAATTGCCCATAGGTATGGGTCCAGTGGGTGGAAACTGGAATACCCAGTGGAGACCCACACAGGCGTGGGGAGAACATGCAAACTCCATGCAGAAAGGCGCCGGGCGACATTCTTACTGTGAGGTGACAGTGCTATCCGCCGCACCACCATGCCACCAGAACCTCTAGAACATTGGCTATATATTCGGAAAAAAAACCTTACTCTTCGGAGGGTTGAAAATAATGCCCCGTTTATCCGCCAGGAAGGAATGAGGAGTGAGACGATGAGGGATGGGCAGGGCCCCTGTCTGGTTCTGTCATCAGCGCGCGGAGAGCCTCCTGCTGCCAGACGGAGACACAGCGTGCCACAGTGAAGCCAGAGCGGCCCCTGTCCTACTCTGCTGAGGCAGAGCAACAACAGGACCGCTCAGCCGCTCTCCATGTTTGCCCTTCAGCAGGGAGACTTGCTGTTGAAGCTTTACACTTTTATTAGGGGAATAAAATGCGACATCATTTCAGGAATGAGGGGGGGGTGATGGTGGAGGAGGAGGAGGGGGTTACTGCCCATATGCGATGCTTTACGATGATGTCAGTAACAGAAGGTCTATGGTCCATGACTCCCGTCTATACCTTAGTGATCTACGTAATGGCCATCTCCACACTATAAACGCTTTATAGGCACTGTCCATGAGCTTCAAGTTGGGCTGGGTATCAAAATGGAAAGACATTTCTACACAGCACTGCCTTTATTTCAGAAGTGAAATAGCACACTGGAAAAAGGCATATTACGGGCAAGTTATAAAGCATGAAAGATATTGAAAATTGTCTAATATTTCTTAAATTGTGCCTATAGGTGTTTATGAGTCAGGCTTTTGGCTTCAGTCAGCTAGTTAAACTGCATGAACTGTGTTGCCCTGCACAGTTGAGTGCCTGAAAGGATCATCACACTTCATTCAAAATGCACGTTTTTATTGAACGTCTATTGGCCTACCAAGTTTGCTGGCTTGTTATATTTAGTGTGAGAAGGGCTTACACTTAATCTTCATAAACTGTGTGAAAAAACAAGAGCGTCGAAATGCTATAAGAAACAGAAAACATACTGAAAAGGAAAATAAGTGAACTTCCATCAAAAGCATCCGGCTAAATTTGGTCATTTCATTCTAACAAACATTTAATTCATGACAAAATTCAGGTTTTTAAACGATTTTTCACCACCAAATTAACCTACGAAGAGGGACTGACATAAATGTGCCAATAAAAAGGCCTGAAAATTGGCTGAGAATCAGTCATTACCTAGAATGGTGTGCAAAGTCAGGGAGGTTTTGCAAAGAAGGAGAGTTATACAGCTGACATAGCAATGTCATGCTAATTCTAATAGTACTAACACTAATACCAAGGTTTTAACATGCAGGTTCTCAGATGTCATAGTTTTCACCAGATTTCCCCGGCACCCGTTTCCATTAAAGTGCCTAAGACAGCTTTTGTGACGTTGCCATTTCCTTCTCCAAGGCCCTGATTGCCCAAGCGTATGGAAAAGGAATCTCCATTCCGCAGGAATCCCAGGCTCTCCTGCAGGAATTGATATATCCTTTCCCTCTCTATCCCCCGCTCCTGGAAAACAGAGCAGAGCTATTTAGTGTTGATGTGCGAGTCCCTGGGTCTGTCAGCTGCCTGAACCTGCCTGCTTGTGGCCAGATGGAGGGTCTGAGGAGAGGAGTGGGGGGGAGGGGGGAGAGAGGAGGTGGGAGGAGAGGGTCACACTAAACGCGTGTGGCGTGAGGACCGACTGGACCGGCCATCTTTGAAGCCCCGCGGCGGGTGGGGTCCGCCGATGGGGCAGGAGTGTGGAACTCATTAGCGTTAATTAATTTAATTTATTATTTTAGTTAAAAGGGCTTTGAAAGGCCAGCTGTGGCCTGCGTGCCGGGCGGGCGGAGGGTCCGAGGGCCAGCAGGTGGGCCCTTTTTTTGGGGAGTTTTGTGTCGCCGAACGCCAGGCTGCCTGCCACATGTCCGGCCCTGTGGGAAAAGGTTAGACTGCAATTCTCATCCTTAAAATCCCGTTACTTCAGACAGACCTGAGTAGCTACGTATTTCCTGTCGTTTGTTTGAAGGCGTATTTGAAGAGGACACGGTGTTTTTGAGTAATTGCTTCATAATCTGTGTTCTCTTCTGGATGCAATGTAGTCGAACTGTCAAATCGAAGAGGCTAATTCAAAGAGTCCACGTGAATATTGTCAGCCCTCTTGGAGCCGCACGTCATAAGCATTCCGCGGCCGTCGCTGCACAACAGAACCGCTTTGCCGAATGTTCCACTGCGAGTGGCACGTAATGCCTTCCGCACACTCTGCATCTGTCGCTGAACTATCAGAAGTGGAATTTGGCGGTTTGCGAGTCTGTTTTCGTGCAGGGCTGGGTTAATGAGCCTGTTTAAGTGGAACACTCTGCGGGGAGGGGGGGGGGGGGGTGTGCTTCTGACGGACGGGGCTCACCCTGCAGACTTTCCCATGGGCTGCTGCTGACATGTGTTTAACCCCTCATCGCCATGGGAAACACCCAGAGTGCCGAGCGGCAGGTGGAACAGTCTGCGGTTGGCTGCGCGCCGTGTGAGAGGGGGTCACGACCCCACCCCACACACACACGCGCACACACACACACACACACTCACAGCCATGTGTGGTTCATGGCGCACCTGTGCTCCCTTGACGCTCTGGGCCGTCCACCTCTAACGCCTGTGTGCCTTGGGCCCGTCAGGGGACATTAACACAATATCCTTACCCAGCTCTAAGTGGGAAGCTCTCTCTGGTTTTTTCTTTTTTTCATTTTTTTAAACCAAAAACATAATTCATTTTTGAAAACACAACTGTTGTTGGTTCTCCAGGCACAGCGCTCGCGGTGTCCTAATGGAAACTCCATACCACAGCGCGTCAGAAGTGTGGACTGAATCGGGGGATTGCTTTAGCAGAACGGGAAGGGAGACAGATCCATTCAGCACCAAGGGTTTCCAGGGGAGGCTTTGAGACCGTAAACATATACACTCGTAAAAAAAAGCATTTATTTTCCTTTTTTTTTTTTTATCCCGGCCATGATTGAAAAGGCAGCGTGAATAACAAAGCTGCCTACTCTAATTTGAAAGCAGCAGGTTCCTGTCCTGCTCGCAGACACAGGTAGACGGCTCTGAAAGGGATTGGGTTTAATAGAGCCATCAGTAATCTTCTAGATGAAGAAAGTGAAGGGTTGAAGTTTACCGAGAGGACAGCTCGGGGTTGGCTACCTCCCCACACCTCCCCGCGCTGCTTTGGCCCGAGCTGCCGCCAGGTTCATGATGTCATGGTCTCCCCCTGCTTGAGAGAGAAGTTTCTGGAAAGACTGCCCTTTTTTTTTTTTTTACCCCTTTACCTCCATCTTTCCCCAGGATATGTATGGAGTGGACACTGATTTGCTCACTGGTTTTAACCTTGAATCTGGGTCCCCCGTTTCTGCGGGGCGTTCAGCGGGCGATGACCCTACGGAGAGGCTGCTCTACAGTGAGGCTGTGGAAATGCTGTGAAATGAAGGGTTGTGAAAACAGACAGCAGCGAATCTCTCGCCTGCCTTTCTCTGTTAGGATGCACTTCCTGAGGGATGCACCGGTGTGCGTTAAATGCCGATCCTGGCACTGCTGGGAGAAAATACTCACGTACGCTGTTTATACCAAGTAGGCTTGTGGTGGATTCCAAGCCTGTGTGATTCATTCCCATGACTCTGAAGAACAAGATGACAGAAAGTACATAAATAACATGTCTGTTTAGTGTCTTTTTCAGTCTGCTTAGCACATTGACAGAACTAAACATACCCCCCCACCCCCCCTTTCTGGCAACAAACCATGAGAAGGAAAACAGCATTTTTGCAAATGTTTGAACGGAGGTTTATTTAAAAACATTCCCACTCCACTGTAGCAAAGCTGTGGGTGGTGACACAATGCCAGACAGGTGTCAGTTGCTTGTTATCCACGCGCCCCACTCTTGTGCTGTGTCCAGGGGCTGTTTGAGTAGCTTCAGCGTTAACCCAGCAGAGGAGACATGATATATTCCCCACTGAGAGGAAGCTAAACAGGCCCAAGCAGCACTAAACTAATAAATAGCCCAACAGGGGACCGCGGGCCTGCCTGCCTGTTGGCCCGGAGCTGCGTGTCCCCACAGAGACCAGAGGGAGGAGGAGGAGAGGTCATGGCTTACAGTGAATGAGCGGTCTGCTGAAAATGTGCGGTCGAGCTTGAGCGTTCAAATCAAAGCTGAGTGCTACTAGACTTGACCTTGAAATGCACAAATGGACACTGACAAGCACTGTAGCGTTCATCAGTTTTGCTTTATTCTGGTTTTGAATTCGTTTCAAAGCTTTCGGCTCCGATAGGCTGTGGGAGAGTTTCTTCTGTTCATCAAGAGGTTTCTTGCCTTTTTCTCAGTTAAATACATTTTATAGTCTTTGGTGCAGGGCCGGACTGTCACATTGTTATTGTGACTAGATTCATTTGATTTCTGTTTACTTTTACTGCTGAAAAATACAGATCAGCTGTGTTATGAACCTGCTGGAAACTGGTAATTTCAAACTGACCATAGCTGGATTTTATCTGTCCATGATATGGAATCAATCCATATTCATAGAATCACTACATAAATACCATAGCCACTGTAGGCTATTGCATGTGCAACTTTTTGTACACTTTTTGTAAAAGTGTGAGTAACTGTTTAATGCAAATAACCACAGTAAGTGTATATTAATATTATCCTGTGGCAGCATAACTTGGGTGAAAAGCCCATATTTACCTCAATGTGACTATCTCTTGTATATCACAATTGCACGCCAATATAAAGCAAATTGGAAAATGGGCCAAAATCAACACAGAGTAAATTTCCTAAAATGAAAAACACATGTTCATATTTGACTCAATTTTGGTTAAAACCCAAAACCTTACCCTATGCGCTATACATGTGAGATCAGATGTACCGTTTTATTTAAAGAAAAACATTGCTTAACCTGTTTTCCAAATACTGCACGCTAATACTTTTAACGTGACTTCCTGTTGAATTTATGTACCTGAGGAGCAAAATGGTATTTTGTATCCTTAAAATAATCTGGCATTTGGGATTCTTTTGGTCTTTTGTAATGTTTGGTAATGTTTAGTATTATTATCATATTGTTTAAAACACTTGAATAATAAATGTTTTCAGGAATAGATTCATTATTTCATTTTGGCGTTTCCTGGGAATGATCCGTATTAAGTAGATTTACTAGAGCACATGCAACCAGGTGCATGCTGGGACGTGAATATTTATGTAATACAGTTGTCCAGAGAAGTTGTCCAGAGAAATGTGCAGCTTTCTGTGACATTGCTAAATAAATTGAGTTCCACTGTGATCAGCTCAGGATTTTGTAGTTTGCAACTTTGCTTTCTGTGTTTTAATAGCAGGGGGTTCAACAGTTTCAATACAAAATTACTGCAAAGTTTGCTAGGAATGAGAGATTTAAAAAAAAAGAAAAGAAGGTGATTTCATTGTTGAACAATGGCACCACCTGGAATATTAGTGTCCATGAAGTATTGAATGAATCCAGGAAGTAGAGAAAGTCTCACTGCATATCACCCTCTGAGCCTGCAGACAGAAAACGGTCTTGTTGTTTAGACCCCGTTGTTGGCCCGTCTGTTGTTGTGACTCTTATGCTCGAGCCGTGACTCTCATTTTCCCCACAATGTAGCAAACGAGTTGCAGACGATGCCACGGAGGGGCGGAGGTTCGCTGCTCCCGCCTCTGCCGGCTGTCTACATTTCCCGCTCCTGCATTCACTCATTTTTCCACGGGTCTGCAGTAAATGCTTCACCTCTGGCCTGTAAAGCTGTCCGCCTCTCCTCACCCTCGTCTCCCGTGTTGTTCTGAGGCCCGTTACTGTGCGAACGCCCGTCCAGCAGAGGCCCAGCGTGGTGGATTCTTTCATGATGGCAGTCGGATTTATGCGACTGCTGAAAATGAACTGGAACGCAGTAACGCAGTATTTTATTATCATCATTAGAATTCCCCCTGCAATGTGGGAATTGTGTTTTTTCGGATTGGGGAAAGGCATAAACTCAAGATGAATCTGAGCGCAGGAGTGTTTGATAGTATAGGAAATAAGAGCTCCTTGGGAAATTTTTCTCTGTTGCAGTGACCCGGGACACCCCCTCTGCAACCGGCACTTCAACCCCAACCAGCCAACCCCCCCCCCTCCCCCCTAATATACCAACCCTTCCACCCCTAGCTTTTATTTCACCACTTAGGAATTTATGGCCTAGTTTAGCCCCTGTAATTCATTGCCAATGGGCCCCGCTTGCTTGCCCCCCTGACCTCTGTTGATCTAATTAGGCTCTGATTTTACTAGACTTCGCGTCGGGCTGAACCCGGACCCGGCCGAGGTCCGCCACATGTGCGCCGGCTCCCCTTTATCACCGACGACGTCGCGTCAGGAGCGGAGACGCGCGGCCCTGCTGCTTCCTGTGCCTGTCTGCCGCTCTCCTGACCCCCGGGGCCGCGACGGAGGAGAAGAACCGCGCGGGGACAGTGGTCTCTGAGCCAGTCCGGCACGAAAATCAAACCTTTACAGGCTAATTAGGTACAGAAGATTAGGAAAGCGAAACAAATGACCCTGCCAGACAGGAAGAAGTATATGGGATGTGTCACAGGGCTGTATCAGAACCAGAAAGGGGTGGGGGTTGTAAGTACTATAACTCATAATTTTATGGCTCTCAGCAAATATGTCTTCTGAGAAGTTTCGTCGACTCTCTGGTAAATCAGAAGGTTTTTTTCTTTAAACCCTAGTGAGGGCCTTTGCCCACTGAGTATTGATGGAATTAGTGTCTGTTTGGAAAGAGTATAATTCTTTAGCATTTTTTAAAGGCTACTGACATTGAAAACCAGGGAAAATCAGGGGAATTAAAGATTTGAGATGTTTACTATTTTCCAGCATCTTTATTCAGTGTGATCTTATCCAGATGCCCCCTCGAATATTCTCTTTTTTGCTCTGCTTTGCTCCTCCAGGTCCAGCGGGTGTGCTTGTGCATGTATGTGTGTGTGTGTGTGTGTGTGTGCAAGCATGCCTCACATGTGTGTGTGCTTCTGTGTCTGGGTGCGTGTGTACGTACGTGTGCATGCTTCTCTATGTATGTATGCGTGTGTGTGGGGGGGGGGGGGGGGGTAGTGTGTGTGTGTGTATGTGTATTTGCTTCTGTACGTGTGTGCTTCTGTATATGTATGTGTGTGTGTGTGAGTGTGTGTGTGTGTGTGTGGATGTCTGCGTGTGTGTATTTGATTCTGTATGTGTGTATGTGTGTGTGTGTGTATTTGATTCTGTATGTGAGTATATGTGTGTGTGTGTGTGTGTGTTTGAGTGTGTACGTGTGTATGTGAGTATGTGTGTGAGTGTGTGTGTGGATGTCAGTGAGTGTGTGTATTTGATTCTGTGTGTGTATGTGAGTGTGTGTGTGTTTGAGTGTGTACGTGTGTGTGTACGTGTGTGTGTGTGTGTGTGTGTGTGTGTGTGTGTGTGTGTGTGTGTGTGTACACTGCACTGTCTGGAGCTCCCGTGGGCCACCTTTCAGCCCCCCCAGCTGTGCGCTGCAGGCAGAGAGGAACTGTGGATTAGGGGGGAAGAAACACAGATATGCTGACTCATCTAACGAGGCCCGAGATGGCCTCTTTCAAACTCTACCCATTTTCCCCTTTCCTTCAACTCTCTTCCTCTCTTTTTCTTAACGGTGAAGGGATATTCTGCTATTAGGACTAGAGCTGCACGATCCCATTACAATGCCTCAGCCTCGCTGCTGGGCAGAAGAGAAGTCATCCAGGACTGCATCACTCCATCACTACGTGCCAAGCACTGACCGGGGCATTGTTATAGAGGAGGCTTTGGGTTTGCAGAATGTCTTGAGGCACTGGCACATTTGGCCTGATCTGAAAAGATCATGAAAAAATTTGGGCAATAAACATTTTTGGAGTGCCCTTAATTCGCTCCAGAATTTGATAATTTCATATATATACAAAACAATCACTTAGCTTACAAAAACCTGTGTGGATGTATTTAACCCTTTAACCCACATGAATTCTTTTTTTTTCAGGTAAATTGCTTTTAAATCAAATGTAGTCTGTTAAACTAGGGTGACCAGACATTGTCTAATTCCTGCACATTCCTTGTCAGGTGTTGCTCATTCCATTGACCATAATCCAACAAAGCCAAGTATTACAACCACCTGCCTCGTCCTCTTTTAAAAAAATCCAATATACAGTCACCTCAATTAAAGGGAATTTAATGAAATTCTTCAGTGGCAGAAAGACACTCTCTCCACTCCTCTCAAGGTGTGTGAATGAACTAGGAGTCCATTCACTCGGTCCATAGTGGTGTGTGAATGAACTGGGAGTCCATACACTTGGTCCATAGCGGTGTGTGAATGAACTGGGAGTCCATACACTTGGTCCATAGTGGTGTGTGAATGAACTGGGAGTCCATACACTCGGTCCATAGCGGTGTGTGAATGAACTGGGAGTCCATACACTCGGTCCATAGTGGTGTCTGCAGAGTCCCAGGGGCCTTCCCCTTTAAAAGCTTCACTGAGGGTTCAGTGCTCAGTAGCCAGGCTCGTAGTTACACCCTGCATGATTTACTGTCTGTGGGCTCAGCTCTGTGGCGAAGGTGGTAATGGCCTTGCAGGGGGGAGGGGGGAAACCGGAGGGTCACAACTGCAGTGAGCCTGGACTTGGTGCTAATTGCTTCTCAGTATGGGAACGTTGTCCGAGCGTCTCCTGTGGCCGGGGGCGGGGGGCCTGGGTGGGGTGGGGGTCGCAAATAAATCAACATCTCGCTCCGGGTTGGGCAACGGCGCTCTCATTGGTTCAGCCTGAACTCTGCCTCAGTTCCATCTACAGTGAGGCTGAGCGGACTCACATTAGCCCTCATTGAGATAACTCTGGCAGCTTCGCGTGGATAATTTACGGGCTCCAGCTTCTCGGCGTGAGGAGGAAGGTGAAAAGTTCCCTCTTAAAAAACGACACGGGGGCGAAGCACCGCTGGGGAGATTTGATTCAGTGGAGCTTCAATGGAGTGTGTATCCAGGTCCTTTAGAAGTAATTAGAAGGGAAGCTTTGGGCCACTAACACATGCGAACAGGCAGAGTTATGAAAGATCTGAGGAGATAAATACCCCTCTCTGTAATGAATTCCCTCCTAAAGTCTCAGTGCTGTAGAACAAGGAGAGGTTTGGAGTTTCCACTGTTCAGGAGTGTCTGTGTGCCCCGATCAGAATGGGAGTGTCCCGTCGTTATCCCTTAGTTGACCTGCTGTGGTCTTGCAAATGGGTGGAAAGACCACCTTTATGACGTGACTTTGATATGGTGCTTTTGCCTCTAAATCTTTCAGATCCGGAGTGCTGTTATACATTAGATTGAATGGACATGATCCAGCGACTAGCAGCATATCTGACAAATAACTATTCTGTGGCACGCAGTCCAAACCTAATGCAATCCAGTGTCCATAAAACCTGCCAAAAGCTGCCTAGTGATATCGCACAGTTAATAGATCAATAAATATTAAAGCATGCTGGATATTCATACGGCATATACTTCTCTATCCAAGATCAAATTCAATTTAAAAGCAATCGTTTTTTCCTGCAGGTCCAAAATTCAGCATTAGATTATATCTGTGTGATGAAAGTTTTCTTCCAGCTATGACCCTGTCAGATGGAGTTATGGCTTTTTTTTATTTTGTTTTATGCAACCATCGCCTGGGTTTTTGGAGAACGCCGGGCATCGGATGTGGATTCCAAGCAGCCCAACCACAGTTTGTAACTGATGGTTCTGATAGCTACAGACTTTCAGGAGAGCCATTATCAAAGTCTCTTGTCAGCAGTAAACATTAATGGTGCTGTGCTTGGCTATCGTAGGCCAACTTCTCCGTGCATTCATCTCAGGAGTAAATGCATTGGCTTTGACAGACGAGTTGGACCTGGGATTTCTTCGCAGGCGTACCTCAGGAAATGAAAGGCTCACACAAAGTTGAGAGGCCTTATTTATTATCACTTAAGAATGCTGAAGAAAAGCTATTTTTAAATGACTTCGGGGAGCAGTGTTCAGGCAGAGCGAATATCTTCCTTCGCAGGGACTCCAGAGGGATGGACATGTCCAGGCATCCACCTAGTCAGCACTGTGGACTCCTGGGTCATAATCGGACAGCTTGTCTTCTGCTATTCCCACATGTGCACTACTCATCCTCAACTTATCCATCTGCTTATGCCGTTTATCGTATTCTCCTAGGCTGTGATAGAGTGCCCCCTGTGGGTATGTTTATGGGGCAGTAAATCTGTCACCTCCCGATTTTTGGGGAAACCCACCTCTGAAACCAGATGCTCCTTGCTACTTACAGTAATGACTGCTAATGAGGTATATAATGCATGTTCTTTTCTTTGTGGTGAAAATGTGGTATTCACGACATTGGAATGAGCGTGTGACCTTCATTTGATTCACTTGAGCAAAACCAGCCTTTCACTAAATACATTTTTGGCTTGAAAAATGATGAGCTTCATTTATTTTTTTAAATTAATGTCAAAATGTATTCACATAATATTGTTCTTTTATTATTTATAAGATAAACATGTATTGAGAACCTGCTAATTAATCCCTTGAGTTTGTAGTTTTCTGTCTGCTGGTTGTATCATTCTTTCCTGTTTAGTCATTTTATATCTGAGAGCAGAAAGTTTAAACGTGATGACTCGAGTGTAAATCATTTCTCCTAGGCGTGTGATGCTTATTGGGGAACAAGCTAACATTCATCTAACACTTTTAATTTTCTCATGGGAGGAGAGCTTGCTTCTGCAACAGTGTTTAATGCCAAACCACAGAAGACTGTAAAACAAACCCTGTTTCTTTCTCACTATCCCTGGAATACTTAAAATAATTTTTAGTCTTTTTTATTTTATTCTTTACTTGATAAAATATGTAAATCCAAGTACGTGACTACAGACAAGATATGAGACAAAATAACGGAAAGATGTGAAATTGTTTAATCAAACATTTACATCTGATTGAAGTGCTTCCAAATTCCGCAATTCACCCTATCAAATGGATAAAAATGAAGACAACAGAGATGATATAATGCTCATTGTACTGAATAACTGAATGCCCTTGTAGGACCCTATCAAAGTCAGCGATACATTCACCCTCAAGCAATGACAGATAATAGTCTTCCTTCTTAGCTTTAGTAATTTGAGGGAGTTCAATTTACATGTCCCAAAAAACAAGCCCCAGCTGTTTTCTCCTCAGCTACCTCTGTTAGTGTCAGCCTTTCTTAGTAAGTTTACCTGTGGCAAATTGCAGCTGCTGCCTAAGTTGTTTGTAACATTGCTGGATTTTTGTCTTTATTATACGCTGTCATTGGATCTATTATTACTGCCTTGAGGTCATTATTCCCTCTTTAAATATAGAAATAAAGACATCCGCTCTGGGTCATGGATTTGGAGCAGCTAGCTTTGTGGTGTTAATGTATTAATTTGTTCGTGTTGATGGAAGTCGAAGCAACCAAACTCATTTGACGTAATTTCTCAACCATGTCATGTGCCCTAAAAGTGCCCTTATAGTTCATTCAAGTTCAGGTCTAATCAAGCCATAAGCGTACTGCTGCATAATCTCTAAAATGCTGCAAAGAACTTTCAGACGATGATGTGTGCTTTTAATTTCTCTCCAATATGACTTATCAGTGGCACACGTTTGTTAAACTTTGTCATTATGTATCAATGGTTGTCTTTGGCTTCTGCAAAGGTCTTGACTTGGTCTGAATTGCCTTAGAACAGTGTTGCAGAAAGTATTGGCAACAATGCCCTTGACAAAGTTGACAAAGAATTGCTGTACACTGGATTCCTGGATTGGCATACAGATGTTAGCAGTTCAAATGAAATTATCCCATTAATAACATTAAATGTATATTTTGGTAATAAGGTGAAAGATTCTGATATGAGGCCATACATTGTAGGCACGTGAAGCTCACATGTAACATTAAATTAAGTGCATTACTTTTGACAGTCACTATTGTGATGCATGGGATGAGACTGATCTAGTGGTTTTGTTTCTATGATCTTAAGCCTCCAGTGAACCCATCTGGATATGTATGCTAATGCTACCTCCACCGTGGTTTGGCTCTATGCTGCTTGCCATCTACTACTGATGGAGGTCTGGCTGTGTGTTGTGATTGGGTCTCTGGTCTGTATCACATCTCTCCTCTCAGACTGAAGGGTGGAGAGAGGGAACGTGATGGAGCAGTTGAGCGTTTTCCGTGATGCGCGATGGCTTATCGTACGTATCGGGCAGTGCGCTCTTTGGACAGCGGTTCCTTCATCAACCGCGTTGGCAGACCGGCGTATCAACTGCCAGCTAAAGGGGCCCCCCGTATTACTTTCAAAATGATTACAGCAAATGGCTGCTTTGATCAAGCAGGACATGGCCGCCGACTGCCCAGAGGGGACTAAACGACCGAGGCCGGTCAGTCATTCATTTATCCAACGCGACCCCTCCTCCCCGGTCACCCCGACCCTGCAGCGCAGAAATGGGTGAGAACATTTGGTTTTCATTGATCGGGGGTTGATGGCTGTGTCATGGGAACAAGGCTTGTGTGTGTGTGTTTTCCAGTCCACTGTATTAGACGTGGGAGTGAAAAATGCCATTGGAAGCACTGCCATCAACAGCATCCTGGCAGCCGACTCGCGGTAGACCTCAGTACACCAGCGTGATTATTTTATGGCACGCCTCATCTGTGTAAACGGGTCATTCGTTTTCTAATTGGATATTAAAACTTTGCATGTGAGATCTCGGAGATTGTTTATTGCTTGTTGATCTTTTATATTTTGGCAGCCGTTTGCTTACCACGCAGATCGGCTCAACGTTGAGGGGACGGTTTATTTTGATTGGCTGTTTTTTTAGATATCGTTTTGCTTTTTTATATAACTGTAGATAATAAATCTAATTTCTTTCAACTTGTTCATTATTGTTTGGCACTCACTGTTTCTGCCCAGATTCATCCAACCCCAACAAAACTGTATTTTTAATTCATTTTAGATTTATATTTCTGATCCAGAGTAATTTGGGGCTGTAGATAAAAAATACTGGTGGCTGAGGAATTTGAAATTGTGTGGTAAAGCATTGTCTTTCCTGCCCCTCTCCTGCATGGACTGCAGAAATGACAAGAACACAATCTACAATCTTATTATGTATGTTATTTGGTTGCTCTTATTTTTGAGGGATGTGGGGAGAAATCTCCTAAATTATATGACTGCTGGGTTTATAAAATGCTCTGTGCCCCTTTCATCTTGATTGGGCTCTGTGATTTAGATTTTATCATGAATACATGGCGTCTCCTTTATGGTTTTTATTTCATATATAAATATTTATTTTATTCTGCAATAATCCCCCAAAAAGTTACTTATCCCTCTATTGGGTATTGTGTGGACGGAAGGGAATATGTCGATAGATTGTGATCAGACTTTTCCACTATTTGTTTTGGAATGTGACTCTCCTTCCTGCCTTAATTGATAGTAATTATGTGGGTTTTGATTTGAAGTGTGGAGAAGTTTTGTTTTTATATGCTAAATGCTGAATTCCTCTGTAATGTCCACCAAACATCTTACACAGTGAGTGACTGTACTTTGATATCGTGTTATTTTTGTGGGGGTTTGAGCAAAATTAAGTATTTACTCCTAAGAAGCCAGATACACTGAAGTTTTATTGCTTGAAAACTGCACCCCACATCAATTAAAATAAAGCCGTTGATGTGTGTGTGTGTGTTACTCATTAGTGTGAAGCTAGTGTTACCAAATGTCCCCCAAAACTTTACATAATGTTTAAAAAATGTCAATAATAATGGGGAATGTTAACGTGGCTAATTGCTTGTTGATTGTCTGAAATTTTTTTTATAATATCAACATAATATCAATCAATCAATCATTTAAGTTTAATAAGTTTAATGAATGCCATGACTATGGCTGCATTCAGTCCTCTTATGAAAATGTATATCTTGTGCCCTGTAAAGTCTTACAGATGCTCTGTATACACAACTGCACTAGCCACTGATATATCAGTGTTCTTAAATACGGCTATGTTTCTGGCTCATTATTGATTAATGGTCAAAGACTGTTGTGTTCAAAGCTTCCAGTACCATTGTGAAAGTGGTTGAGCTTGATTCTACCGGCAGAGTCATGAGATATGGGAAGTTATTTCTGACTCAAGTTCAAAAATTTTTTTTAATCAACATGATTGCTGAGGACAGTGACTACCCTTCACTCTCTCTTGTGGATATCTTTCTTTCTTATTCAATCTTTTCAATTCTCCTTCTTTTGAATGAATCACGTTTTAAGGCCATAGGGGTTGTCCTATAGGAAGGGAACCAGGGGATACTCCTTTCCCCTTATTAAATGTCTGCCAGATGCTATGAATGAGTTTTATATTGAACTTCCCAGCGATATATATATATATATATATATATATATATATATATATATATATATATATATATATGAAGTGGGTGAAAAAACAGCAACCGCTTAGATATAGTTCCAGTAAAGGCCCAGATTATTGGTACTTACATGGCTGGACTAAATCATCTGATACGTGAGGGTCTTGCGAACACAAACTGTGGAGTAAGGACTGAAACAGATAGGGCGCATCTGTGGGGCTGGTCCTGCTGACATTACTGTTAACCTGACTACCCCTGCTGTGTACCTCCTCACTGACATTACTGTCAGCCTCACTGCTCCTGCTGTCTGCTCTCTCTCTGACATTACTGTTAACCTCACTGCTCCTCCTGTCTGCCCTCTCACTGACATTACTGTTAACCTCACTGCTCCTGCTGTCTGCCCTCTCACTGACATTACTGTTAACCTCACTGCTCCTGCTGTCTGCTCTCTCACTGACATTACTGTTAACCTCACTGCTCCTGCTGTCTGCTCTCTCACTGACATTACTGTTAACCTCACTGCTCCTGCTGTCTGCCCTCTCACTGACATTACTGTCAGCCTCACTGCTCCTGCTGTCTGCCCTCTCACTGACATTACTGTTAACCTGACTACCCCTGCTGTGTACCTCCTCACTGACATTACTGTCAGCCTCACTGCTCCTGCTGTCTGCCCTCTCTCTGGCATTACTGTTAACCTGACTACCCCTGCTGTCTGCCCTCTCACTGACATTACTGTTAACCTCACTGCTCCTGCTGTCTGCCCTCTCACTGACATTACTGTTAACCTCACTGCTCCTGCTGTCTGCTCTCTCACTGACATTACTGTTAACCTCACTGCTCCTGCTGTCTGCCCTCTCACTGACATTACTGTTAACCTCACTGCTCCTGCTGTCTGCTCTCTCACTGACATTACTGTTAACCTCACTGCTCCTGCTGTGCACCTCCTCACTGACATTACTGTTAACCTCACTGCTCCTGCTGTCTGCCCTCTCACTGACATTACTGTTAACCTCACTGCTCCTGCTGTCTGCCCTCTCACTGACATTACTGTTAACCTTGACTACCCCTGCTGTGCACCTCCTCACTCCTACCACACAGGGGCTGCAGACAGTCCTGTGCCGGCTATTCGGAAAAGGTGCTAAGCTGGCCAGCCTGAGGAGGAGGGAGAAAGAGACAGAGCGAGAGAAGGAGGGAGCGTGTGTGTGTGTGTGTGTCAGCAGCTGGCCGGCTCCTTGTTTGGTTTAGCATGCTTGATTGGGGCCCTCTCTGATTGGCTGGTGGGCTGGACAGGGGGTTTGAGCAGTGGGGCTGTGTGAGAGGGAGAGCGCGGTGGGAGTGGGCAGCGGAGCTCAGACTGACAGGAAGCAGGCAGTGCAGGGCTGCGCTCTCGTCCGTCCGCCGAACCGCAGCGCTCGCGCACACACACACACACACACACGCACACACGCTCGCTCGCTCACGCACACGCGCAGGCACACGCGCGGGGAAGACCTCGCCGGCATGGACCGGCCCACCTCCGCGGCGCTGCTGCTCCTGGCTGCCGCCGTACTGCTGGTAAACCCCGCCGCTCTGCCCTGCTCCTGTCCACAGAGTGTGTGTGTGTGTGTGTGTGTGTGTCTGTGCGTGTGTGTGTGTGTGTGCCGGAGAGTGTGGAGTGGAATTGCTGCATGATGTGATCCTTTGCCTGTTTTGTAGTGTGTTTGTTTTTTTCAGTGCTGCTGTAGTTGCCTCTTTTCCAGACATAGCTGGGAATGGAACAAATTAATTTCCTTAGCGCGTTAGTTAGTTAATTAGTTTTAATGCAAAAAGCATAGCTGTGAGCAGATGTGTTGGAAGTTTGTGTGTTGACTCAGCAGTTGTTATGGCTGTGCTATTTAGTGCATGATTTGTAATTACTTTATATGATGAGTTGTTTTATCATACATACAGTACATGGAGTGCTAGAATCTAGGAATCATTGGAATGTTTTTCATTTGTAATCCTGCAGATGTTGGACATTGGTATGCTCATTGGCCATTGAAATAGTTGCCTCTTCTAAAGGTGCATGTGAACTAAACTGCTGTTTTTAGCCCATAATGAGTTTTCAGTATTGTCACCCAGAGATTATTGAATGTTATATGCATATGAAATATGATGACCGCTCAGCACGAGTGCAAGCTACAACTCCACTTGCGGGGCTTGCAAATTGTAGCAAATTGCAGTTTTCCCCAAATCCCATTGTAAACAGCGCGCGGCAGACTGCGCTAGATGAAGAGGTGCCACTGCACAGGATAGAACTGCTTAAACAGATGTCGTGTGATCGTATGACTGACCAATTAGAAGCCATCGCTTGTGCGCGGACAGATGTCTGTGAAAGTGAACTTCGCCTGGGCTCTTTACGCTTCCAGAAAGCCCTCTTTTGAACTTGGTCGCAAACTTCAAATTGGATTCAGATCCTTCCCCGTTTTCTCAAGGAGGTGCGCCGCGCTAAATCGTCCTGAGGCCGGGGGGGGGGGGGGGGGGGGGGGGGGGTTGTTTTGGACCGTCTTGAAAGACGAGCAGCACAAATTGACTGTGTACTAAAACATTAGCGTAATCGTGCCCCGGGGTTTATCTGAGCGCTATTATCTCATCACAGTGTTTATAATTGAAAGGAGCTTGGTTTGAACGCTAACACATGTGATGGGGTTTCGCTGTGTTAAAGGTTCGTGTGCGTTTGCGCATTAATGGGAAGAGCTTCAGAGCCTGCAGGAATCAGCCAGGGTAAATAAAGCTGCAAGTTGATGTGGTGGCTGAGATGTAATGTGCTGGATCGATGCAGAAGGGTCCAACTTCATACCCAAGAATGATAAATCCAGTTCCGGCTAATGAAACAATGGATTTGCTGGTTGCCCTTTCCTGTGATAGTTCACATGTGGCTCTGTGGAAATGAAGAATGCCTTCATCTGAAAGCCTTCGTGAGCCTCCCCCACCCAACAGCCGAGCAGCCTTGAACTTCACCTTGAATGTTGACGGTTGTGAATGTGACACAACACAGGAATTGAAATGCGCAGTATTGTGTTTTTGTGGGCAAACAATGAGTCAGATGATAGGACCCATGGAGTGAGAGAGGGTTTATTTATGTAGACTTACCACACAACACGCCGACCGAAAAAAAAGGAAAAACAAATCCTGTGCGTTTTTCAATATGATTTCATGTCCGCTCCATTAACTCTGCTTAGACCACTGCATTCTTCCCTATCATTTATTATGAATCCAGGTTTACAGTGGCCTTTTGATATGGCAGAGTGTAATGTGTTGAATAATGGTTCGTTTTGCTACATGGCCCAAAGAAAACAATCAGACGGTATTACCTTTGTATCTCGTTTCCTCTCTGAAGCCATTAGTCATTCTAAGCTAAACGAGATGCCATGTTGCTGGGAAGGGGCCAGGCCTCGATGTAGGAGTGTGCCGTCAGAGACACTTGTTAAACAGCTGTTTCGCTTGTAATCTTCCTTTTCCTTCCGTGGCATTTTCTTAGCCCATTACCATACATTACCTGTGCCTTCTGTATTGCCTAATAGCTGTCATGTAATCATGTTTAATGCAGGTGAAATTGAATGGTTATTTTAGCCGCTAATACGCACAGTTCTGTGCTCTCCGAATCTGCGCTTGGTGTTGGTCTGAATTTCTGCATTTCACCTTTGACTTGAAAGAACTGGCTTCCTGCCCGCACTCCTAAAATGGCGATGTGGCAGGTGCAGAACTGCCATAGGCCTTCAGTAGGCTGTATTAACAAAAAGCCCATGGAAAAAAACAAAAAATGCAGCTGATCAGAACAGGGTCAGGCACTGCATCCTGATAGGCCAATACGCTCTCTCTGCACAAGCCTTCCCATGATTCCCTTTGAATAGAGAGCAGAAAGAAATGGAAAGTTCCCTTTTAACTTTGCACTTTGAAGTGGGGACTTTATTTTCGGGCCAGTGCGGGTGAACTGGAGGACCCCCTGAGTATGGAGCCCCCAGGCCAGGGGTACAGCAGCCCTCCAACACGTCACACCTGAAGAACTCGCTTTCAACCACAGTCACTGCCCAAGGGCTCCCACTGTTTCTCTTTACTTATTTTTATTTTTTTGCTAATTTACTGTCTGTACCCTGGGGAAAAATTTTAGGGGGATTATTAGCACTGCACGTTTCTGGGCAGGTGTTCACAGCCCCCTCTCTTCCCCCCCGTATGGAAAATGGTTCCCTCTGGTGCCGGAGGGAGTGTTGGACACTGTGGGGTAACATTTGAATGCAGTCTGGAGGTTTTAAGAGATTAGGCTGTTAAACTGTTAAAAAAAACCCACAGAGTTCAAATGCAATACTCCCCTCCCTCAGCCTCCAATGAATACTAATGAGACAGGTGCCCTAACGCACTTGTTCAGCATTTTAAAGGCTCAAATGACCCCCACCAAACCCCCGGGGTCCACCTGGCTTATGCTAAAGTAGCTTTTGTGTTTTTTTAATCCTTTACTGCAGGAATTCATGAAGGAATCTCTCAGCCTGCCTCTGTGCATCTGTGCCCAAAGACAGTGGCCAAGGGATAAGTAACACAGGGCAAAAGACATTTCTGCGTCTTTACGCGTTGAGAATTTTGACCATTGCTTAATGGCCCATTTCAGCCACCATATAAGTTTTTTGTGATATCCACCAGCACAAAACAGTCCCTGTATTTTGAAGTTCTGAGGTCAAACGGTGGACTGGCAGGTGGTGTATTAAAGAGAGGGTTAGGGAAGGGACTATTTGGGGTGGGAGGTTATGGGGTGCCGGGTGATGGTTTTGGGGGCCCACAGCCAACCCTACAGCCAAGCAATAGCAGTGATTTTCAGGTTTTGATCATATTTTTTGTTTCCTTGTGGCACTTGACCATACTGTATCTTTAGCAATGGAAAGACAGTGAGAGTTTTTCACCCCATGTGTGGAATTTTAAATTCTCTGCAAGTGGCATTATACTGTACAAGTTCTTAACCGAAATCCAAGACTGAATGTCATGTTGAGCATTTCACTTGAATGAAAATCTGCAAACCACAGTTTCTGAAACATCAAACATGAACTAGAACAAAGAATAATTCTCGATACTGTATTGAACTTTGTAAACATTTAGCATGGTGTTGTGATTTATTAGTGAACACCAAGTTATTTAATATAACAAAAACCAAAGGAAGTACTTCTATGTGTAGCAGTTATAGTTATACGTTTAAATTATTGTGGTAGATGTGCAGTCTTTGAGAGACTGCTGTAAAATTTGCTGCAATGGCATGATTGAGATACACATTGTCCTTGCAGGTATCGAATTAGCCTTCTCTTAATATTGATCTTGGAACGGATGCACCTCTCCACTCTCCAAAACCGTGCGGTGCAATTATAATGGGAAAAAGGAATGGAACGTGTAAAGGAAAACACAAGATTTCTCCATGTACAAAATTACTCTGACATATGAGAGAAATATGCTAGAGGAGAGCTCTTCTTCTATAAATCTGTGAATTGCTTGACTGTAAGCCTCCAGGTCTTCTAACCCATCCTTGGCCTTGTTTAATTGTCTCTCTCAAAAATCAGTTAAAGGAAAAGACAAGGTCTCTGTTCAATTTGTGTCTTCACACATCAGAAGGATCAAATCTTCAAAGGTGCCATGAGCCTAACCGACTTTGTGTGAATCCTCCCAAAAGCCCCTTGCAGATCGTTAATTGCTGCCACGTCTTATAAAGGTCACTACAGTGATCGGAAACAATCGTCGCGAGCTCTTCTTTGTGCCCGGTACGAGGGGAAATTCTGGAGGAAGCCAGGTTGTGACACTAATTGCCCCAGGTACGGTTTCACGCAGATGTTTGCTATGGCAAAGCTACGTTTAGATGTAGGATTTCAAAGCGGACCCTCGGTAATGGAGTCTACATCGGCTGAAAATAGATTTAGGTGTTCACTTCAAAAAACGGGAATGGGTCGTACTGAATTTCTGTAATGAGGCACAGGTTTCCTGCCCTCCTCCTCCTCCTCCGCCGGCTGGTGAGGGCTGGCAGCTGTGCCGGGCCCAAGTCATGCAGGGAATTGTGGGCCGCGGAGGGTTCAGCCTCCCTCTCCAGTAGGAGGCTGAGCATCGCCCGAGGAACCGTGAAGACGAAAGACTAGCCCGGTAACTAACCGCGCGGTGACGACAGGTATGCGTGCCGTGAAGGCGCTTTCATTAAAGGCACGCCGTCGGGAAGGAGCTCGGTTAATTTTCCCAAAGCTAGAGGCTGAAAGGCTGCGTGAGCCTGGTGACACGTGAGTCACGCTCTACCACACGCAGTAGAGCGGGCAGGGTTGGTTCCGAGGACTGCTTACCCTGAGAGAATCCAGGACGTGTGTGTGTGTGTGTGTGCGAAGCGAAGGCTGGACGTGAAAATCGAGTTCGTGACCGCCGCTAAAATGGAAACTTTCTTTTTCCGAATCGCAGCGCAGCCAACACCTGAAACCAGAGCTTCTGTTGCAATTTGCATTGCGGGCCTGATTAAAATGTGTTAGAGAAAGTATATCAGGGTACTTAAAATGTCAGGAGCAGGGTTTCACTGAATAGCAAGAATCTGGGAGAGGTGGCGTGCATTCAAATAATGGATTTATTGCAGTTCCTCGCACAATCACTGGCGACATCAGACTGTGTTTGTTTGCTTTTCTCCCAACGAGAATCTCAATGTCAGTGCACTGGAAGTGTCTCTTGGAGTCGATCCAGTGAAGGAATGTGTTAAGAACGTGAAGGTCTGGCGTGTGGAGATGGACATTGTGTGCTA